>NW_016157485.1:130791-224928 GCF_001687245.7 Rhagoletis zephyria
GACGGACGGACGGACGGACAGACAGTCACCGCTTAATCGATTTCTCTTTTCATTCTGATCATTTATGTATACATTTGTCTATATCTATCTCGATTCCTTTTGCCTGTTACAAACAACCGTTATGTGAACAAAGTTATAATACCCTTGTGCACAAGTGCGCTCGGGTATAAAAACAACAACAACAAACCAACCAGTAGGCATAAAATAAGATATAGTTTAGTTTGTCGGCGATGTACAGCAGAGTAAAGCAGTGGTATGAAGTGGAAATGAGTCGAAATGAGCCGTGATTAAGTGACAGGCAAAAGTGGTGAGCAAAGCGCGGAACTGGCAGAGCCCAGCAGGCCGGCAGACACACAGCCACACAGACAGACCACATGGCAAGAGTTGTTAGGTGGCTATCGTTTCACGAATGTTTTATTGTGCGGCCTAAAAGCTTGTACGCTTCATAATTAAGACGTTAACTTTGCATATTAAAGTATTTATGCAAATTAGAGTAGATGCGAGAAGAATACGCTTCATATTCACACACACACACACGTAAACACATTCACGTAGTCATACTCGTTTATAGTAATTTACAGTGAAATTTGTGGAAGAAACCGCGGGTGCCAGCTGTGCTTAAGTTCTTAAGAGAACTTTTGCATGTTTAATTAGACTGCATAAAGTTGGTGGTTTTAAACATGTGGCATGTGGCGCAGCGTTATTTGTCAAGCGAAACTATGTACTATACATTTACATATATACAAATTTACTTAAAAATAATTTTTTTGGCGTATATGGTACATACGTACATAGTATATGGATGGGAATCTCGACGTACATACTTATGTATAAAGCTTCCAAAATAAGAATGATTCACGCGAGAGAGAGCCTTCACGCATGAATATTATGCAGTAGGGGCCTTTTTCGATATCATATCGAGGGGGTCTTCAACAATGTCGCTCAAGAGGCAAGTATTTTCATACTTCGTGACCGAACTGTCGCGGCGGAGTGGGGAGCGTCTGCACTCAGTGTAGAGTCAATGGGAGCACTCCACAAGGTGGTGTTTCCTCTTCCCTGCTCTGGATGGCGGTTGTAAATGACCTTCTAGAGGAACTGGAAAAAGTAGACTGTCGGGTAATCGCCTATGTAGATGATGTGGAACTTCTAGTTAAGGGACGATTTCTATACACACTTGAACCAGGTAACTAGGTGGGCGATCAACGGCGGCTGTCGTAGAAGCCTAACATTGGGGATAGGCCTGGAAAGGTGTGGGTTGCCTTGTACTGCTGTAGGGGAGCTATCGGTAAAAGGTAGGGTCTCTCGCCCAAATTAATTCATTAGCTTTGGAAACCAGATGTAAGCTTATGTTGTTTCAAGGAGCCCTAGTTTGGTGGAACTCACTAGAGAAGGCTACACTTGTAAAACAGGAATTAGCGGAGCGCAGAACACGGCGCCTGCGGATATTGCAGATAAAATTGTCGCAGCACGAACTGCTATTAGGCTAAGGGAAACCAGATCCATTTGTGACATAAAAAAGGAAAAGGAGACGTTTCTTTGCTGCAGCAAATGTTTTTAAAGGACACTTTAAAACACGTTACCTCTGCCAGGCCTTTGTGCGATTGGTATTCACGCGGTGAGACCAGGACTTTCGACTGATCCTTTTGTATCAGCTGTCAACTTAACCTAACCTAACCTGTACATCTTTGAGCTATGAAATAGTTTGTCACATTACTCATAACACCGGCCTCCAAATATATTTCAAAATTACTGTTATTATAGGTGTTCACGTCGGCGTCAATCGCCAATTTTTTCCGAAAGTCGTTCTTCTGGTTCTTCCTGGCGCTCGTAGAAATGCGACGCCTTTCTTTTTCATTGGTTGGTTGGTAGTAGCTTTGTATCAGAACCCTATTAACGCTTAAGCTCAATTTGGTATGCTTTCTCTGGAGACTCTGCCTTTATCTGCTGTCACAATTCGCTGGTGGATCTGCTTATATTAGTAATGGAGCATTTAGAAATCTCCACAAGATTTAGCATAAAGAATTTGCCTAGTTCGCAAAGATAATGTAAAACTGTTTCGCTACTTTCTTCAAGATAACAACTACGACAACGACGCTTTTACGGGAGACCCAATTTAGCTACAGGTTCACCAAGGGGCTTTATCTTTTATTGATCTAGTTAAAAGGTCTTTTCGTTTTAAATTTGTTGTAGTGCAGCCAAACATGCCTTGCAGTTTGCAGGTTTGTTTGCTGTTCCATTGTGTTGCAGTCCTTGGTGCGATTTTCAAGTGTAGATCCCTCTTAATCTTACTCCTGGAAGCTTGGGAGCCGTCAAGGGGTGCTGTCAAAGTTAGGTGATCGAAATGAGAGAGATACGAGTACGTGCAGCATTTCAGAAAATGCTTGAAAAAATTACAGAGAGACAAAATCTATTCAACTAAGAAATGATTGAATTGCCGCCTCTAAATGGTTGTAAGTGATGCAGAGTCCCAACGGCATTTGGCGCTTATAAACTCTATTAGAGTTTGTGTGCGAGCGTAAAACTAGCTTAGCATGATTTGGAATGCCCTCAACACATTATTTTAGTACGTTTTGTTATGCGCCACTTGAGAAGTGCACATGCATAATTTATCGAGGGGTAGCATATATTAAGGCGTTAGAAGTCGCCTGAACAATACCTCGGCACGGAAAATAAAGTGAAGTAAATTAGCAAAAAGTGAAGTGAACTGCCCAGAATGGACGTTTATAAAATTTTAATTTGTCTTTATGAGTACAACGACATTGAATTTTAATGCACATTTAGCTCTGTTGTCGATTGTTGACTGTAGGCTCTGAAGTTTTAGCCTGCTGTTGGCTGGACACCAACAAATTATATGATCCACGATTTTCTCGTGATAGTTATATTTCCTACATTTGTTTCATCTATGCATTAGAACTAATTTAAATGCATGTACTCTTACTAAACAAAGCCCGGAAGCCTTTAGTCTGTTCTCTTTGTTGATATTAAGCAATCGTTAAGTTTCCTATCTCATGAATTACACATAATTTCAGCAAGTGTGCAACCCTGGGTTCTTTTCCAAAGCTTATCCGCTTGGCGATAAATGATCTGTTGTTTTCCGCAAGAGGATTTAGCATATTGGTCTTGGGTTAGGCGTCTAAGAGGACGTCCTACTTGGCTAGCTCGTCAGCTCTCTCATTACCTTAAAGTAGAGTCTTAATGTTCGCTGACTATCTATGGTACCGCCTTGCCCACGGAGAAAGCTCTTTTAAGCTTTCTATATATAGGCGCGTGCTGCGCTAGAGTTTTCAGTAGAGAGAATGCTAGGCTGATAGGCCAATAATCTTAAGAACATAGATGGCTGCTTTTTACCTGATAAGTGGCATATTAATTAGTACCATACAAAGGCTTTTTATTGCGCGAAAAATGCAAACAATTTTTTTTTTTTATTTCCTCTCAATTCATTATAACTTTATTATGTTTCATTTGCCGAAATAATATTTACCAAATTTAATTTGAAGAGACCGCTGCCACCGGCTTTCGCCTAAAATAATAAGAAAATTAAAAATTTAGAATCTCATAAGAGATGTTTAACTAGCACAAATATGTGCGTGTGTGTGTATGTTTGGTTGGTTTGTTTTTTTATTACTTGCCTGTTATGCTCCACGCGCATTTTGACAAATGACATCTCGTACATTTTACCGCCCCAAAGCAGAGCTCACAGGCATAGCATGTGTCGTTTATCCACATCCGCACATATCTGTACATATTTACATACATTTATACACAAACAAGCGCTCACTCATTTATGCGCTCGCAAACTCAATTAACAACGCGTTAATTGAATTTTTTATAAGAGTGTAGAAATGTTATTAAAAGTAAACAAGCTTGAAAATTATCTTGACACAGCGTCGCGCCACCGTACTTATGTATGTACTAGTGTACTAATACAACATTTAATATGTGCGTGCACTTCTAGTCCTACATACACAAAATTATTTAAAGTAAAAAAATCATACATACATACATACATATATTTTAAGATGTTTATCAGGTTGTAATGCCTAATTTATGTTGTAGCAACGCTTTATATGCTTTCGTCATTATTATTTAAATTCTTTGTGTTATTATTTATTAATACGCACAATTTATTATTCCTCACCTGGGGTTGTGCCTTTTAATAGCTTTCTCTAATGCTTTTTCTAATTTTATATTCAAATTAGAAACAGTTTTTTTTTTTTTTTAATGCTGCCTTGCTTCGTTTTTTTTTTTTTTTTTTTTTTTTTTTTTTTTTTTTTTNAGTACGTGAAAAGCTGTTTTTTATGAGCTGCAAAATGCGAGGAATAATAACCAACCCCTGAAGTGGAATGGTGGGTGTGTTTTCGTTCGCTTTCGTTTTATGTGGGTTTTTAACCGAGTGACACAAAAGTACTAAATGTCCTTCATGCATTTATTATTTATGTACATGTGTACAAATTTTTTTTTATAATTTCTAATGTCATTCTGCAACTTAATTCCACCGTTTTACAGGATATTGTTAAAACATGTTTTTGGTATTTCAAATAATTTATCTATATAGGATTCTGTGGAAAAATTTATTATTGTTTCGAAGTTTCAAATGCATCCAAAACGTTCATCAAGCTTCCTAAAATTTTTGTAACGGGTACACATATATTTTCATTGACAGTTTATTGTATCCAATATCTTTAGAAATATATATCTAATGCAATATGTCAGCTGTTCTAACAACACTGCTCGTTAATATAGCTCGGGACTTTTTCGGGCCCATTTCGAGAATAATTCGGAATCCTTTCAGGACTTTTTCGGGGCTAGGGCGGATCTAGTTCACGACCATTTCGGGACTTTTTAGAAATCTTCTGGAGACTATTTAGTTCCGGACCAGTTTGGCATTACTTCAGAACTTTTTTGGAACCGTTTCGGATCTAGTTCGGAATAAGAATCAGGGTAAGAACGTTTATTGAAATTTTTCGATAGGTATCGAAATAAATTCTGTCATAGAAAGTTAACAAGTTACCATGTTAATGAAATTTATGAAGTTATAAATATGTATTAAATTATTATTATGTATAGAGTTAAAAAAAAATTTCGAGTTATCGTAAAGCATTGAGTTCTTTTAAGTTATCGAGTTATCGATATTTATTTATTTACTGAAATTTATCGAATTTTCTAAACGAAGATTTTGGAATTCTCAAAATATATCGAGTTATCAAAATTTCACGGTTATTTAAGTTTAACAAGTTATCACTGCTTACCAAACTTTATCATGCAACCAGAGTGTAACGAGTTATCGAAATTAGAACATAGCTTTCGAAAAATATGAAGCTATCAAAGTTATCCGAGTATTCGAAATTTATAGAGGTATCCAAAGTATATCGAGTTATCGATATATATCAAGATATATACATTTCGAAACCCACAGTTATCGCAAATTATCTAAATTAGTCGATTTATCAATTTTTTGTTGAGCTATCGGATTTTAGTATTTTTGAAATTCCGCGAATTATCGATATGTAACAAAATATTGAAAGTTATCGTCAAACTGTAAAGCATCGGATTAATTCCAAGTCCACCAAAGATCTTTAAGGATAAACAAAATTTAGTCACGTTTAAGTTCCAAAGCAGGAGTAATTGATACTGTAGTACCTTATATGTAATTTAAACGACGTGCTAAGTTGGGAAACCTCTCAAAGGCTCTTAAAAACCTAGATAGCTGGTTGAAATTCGACATTAGCAGGCACTCCTAGTACTAATAATTACGTCTTCTTGAAAACAAAAAAAAATATATAAAGAATGACAAAAACTAAAAAGGCAGAGTGTAGATGGAGCGAAATTCCCGCGAAATTTAAACTTCCGTTGCTCTTCTTTTTTTATCTGTTATGGGAACTGTAAATAAACTCGAAAACATACAATTGGCAAAGCTGTTTTAATTTTGTAGTGACAGCCTAGCTGCAATTGGAGCTGCAACCTCCAACATGATTATACAAAAAAAAAGTGTTCTGAACTGTCATCGATCTCTGCAGGAGACTTCTAAATAGAACAGTTTTATCCTAATTAAGCGGAATGTTCCTGGAAAAATAGGCATTGATAAGACTTTTGTCACTTGCAAGCTGCTTTTGAAAATAGCTCCGTTTCCAAACAGCCTCTCAACCAACAGCTCTTTCATACGTAAATAGTTGGGTTGAATCTATGTATGTATGTTAAGGACCTATAAAGGATTAGATTAAATGACGTCTATTAAAGGCAAAGGAATCCCTAAAAATATACATATTTGCTTAAAAAAAACGCCAAACTTTCACTGAAGTGTTACTAAATTTATATTACCTAAAATAGTATATACAGTGACTCAAGCAAATGACCACGTGTTGATTTTCTTCAAATATTCGTAATGTTTTTCGAGCTAAATTTTTTTTGTTATATTTATATAAAAATATCGTCTAAGCTCTAACCAAAACTGTGTAAATCACAGTTTCAAACTTTATACACAATTCATCAAAATTTCAACTTTTTATTGTCAAGAAAATTTTTGGGTATGCAGTTTTATAGCTCATGCAATTTTAGTCTAATGAAAAGCAAGTTTTAAACGCCTAAAAAATCTCGTCGATTTTTAAGATTTTCTTTTTTGGTGACGGATTTTTGCACTTTTTTCATATAAGTATGAATTTCTTATGAAATAAAACGCGGGAAACCGTCAGCAACAAAATTTCAAAATATCAACGCAAGTTTTTGTAAATTGCGCTTGTTACATAAAAAAACCCGGAAAAGTAAAAAAAAACACAGAAATCAACGCGATTTTTTAGCCGTTTGAAACTTACACTTCATTAGACTGAAATTGTATGGTCTATAAAACTGCATGCCCAAAAAATTTCAAAAAATTCAGAATAAAAAGTTGAAATTTTGATGAAAATTTTTTTTCCTAAATTTTGTATAAAGGTTGAAACTGTAATTTACACGGTTTTGGTTAAAGCTTAGACGATATTTTTATTTAAAAATAACAAAAAAAAATGAGTTCGGAAAACATTACGAATATTTGAAGAAAATCAACACGTGGTCATTTGTTTGAGTCACTGTACATATTTGCAAACGTATGTTTGTATATAATAAAAAAATTCCTTTAGTATTACTTGCATGTTATCAAATAGTTGTATATCTTTAAATGTTACATGTCTTGTAACGCCTATTTGCCACACCATACAAACATTTACCTTGCCTTTCATTAAGCCGGGTGTTGCAAGTATTTATTTTTGGTCATAACAGCTGGCTAGCAAGCAGGCCACCCTTTTTATGTTCGACTTATACAAATTTTGTAGCTATGTACGAATATTTTCTTCTATCCATCATATCAATATGCTTTTTTTGCTCTTTGTGCGCTGGTGTTGCCGCACTAATTGTTTTCAGTCATAAATCAACGTTTATGTCTATTTTAATGTGGGAAAGCTTTGAGCACAAAACTCTTCCCGTTCGTTCGCTACTTAAATTTATGATCATCGATAAGCGCGTGAAAGTTGAAAAATTTGCTTTGAAAGACAGGCATAGGTACTAGATATATATTAACATTTATAATTAAAAATGTTTTTTATGTGCGTTATTTATTTATTTTTTTTTTTTTTTGTTACTTCCAAAGAGAAAAAGAGTGTGACGAATTGGATTGAATTTAGGGATATAGAAGGGTATGTGTGTTTGTGTGAGTGTTGCAAGTGGAAGGAAAATGAAGTCATTTGCCTTTAATGCCGTGTAATTTTTCGAACTGCACAAGGAACTTTATTTTATTTATATTTATGTCTGTACCAGGAATAGGGCAATCACAAGCCAAGCGGTACGGCACAGCAGGTGGGTGGGTAAATTAGTATTTCCACATGCGTACAATTTGTATTATGTATTAATTATGTTATTAAAATACTACGTAGGCGCACATACAAAATGAACAAACTAATAAAACAAAACGCATTTTCACACTTAATCATAGAATTCATAAACACGCATACATGCGTACGAGCAAAAATCACGAGGGTGGTACGATTTTTAGAAAAAAAAATACCGTAAACGTTCCTTTATTCGATATTATGAAATTCTCTCTGAACGAAACTCATCCAATTGGAACTGCCCTCGAAATCCTGAAAGGTCTACTGTAAGGATCTGTGGTCAGCTCTTCCACTGCCGCCTGAAGAGAACTCGCCTCTTTCCGAAACCTTGATAAATGAATTTGTTGTGCTCTTGAGAGCTCTTGTCCATCACGAATCTTTAAGGACGGGAGCAAGCCCCTTTGTTGAACATCGGCGGTCTCTGACCTCAGGTCGTCAAGCAGGCGACTCTTTACTAGAGCCTGCATGCCTAAATTATGCTCTGATTGGGAACTCTTTTGGTATTAAAGTGGAAATAAGAATTTTTAAGTTCGAAATCTAGAAAGTTAAGACGTAATCCTAGCGAGCCTTCTGCGTAGAAGTATACCATAAATCCTCCATATGTAGACGCTTACTTGTGAGGAGTCCTACTTCCATGGAATATTTAAGGGGCGAGACGGGAAATTGCGCAAAATGAGTATTTAGGAGTCACTCAAGATTCTTCTCAGGAAAAGTATCCTAATTGGTGTCTGGAGAAAGTGACAGTGGCTTGACTGACGTGCTGGATAGACGTCGTTTTCCTTGAACGATAAGCTCTTTCAAGCCCTTCAAGCCAGAATATACCTGACCAGCTGCAGTAGACTCTGAAGGTGTTTCGTCGTTGGCTGGATGCAATCTTCGCTGGTTGTACGAGGGTAAGTCCTCAGGGCTTCAAGTGTGGTCAGAGTTACGTTCATACCAAATTCATAAGAATCTGTTATGTCTCTTCCAGGTGTTTCTGACAATCTACCTCCTTTCCCTGCTCTTTAAAACCCAGGAGAGACTCATTGATTTGCAGGAGGTTAACATGCGCAGATCAAGGTAAATAGATTGGTCGAGGTCGCCCTGCATGCCATGTACTTCGGGGACAATTGTCAGATGCTCTCGAAATTTGAAGTCGAAACTGATCTTGTTAGGCTCGTATACCGCACGATCAGAGTTGTCGCGGCGCAAGGTGCAGGCCACATGATGGCGTTCTCTTACCTTTTTTTCTGAATTGTGGTCTGGTATATTAGCTGTAGAGGAGAAGTTGCCGTGTGATATTGCGGTTTTTGGTAAGTAGGTAACCCACCTGGTAACCCTCTTTGATCCGTTTCTGGTGTACTTGAGGCTGGTGACTAAGCGATCTGCATACAGTTAACTTAGTGTTAATCCTATAAAAACACAGCTCGACTTGCGCATCTTGCGACTCTGACTTTTGTATGGATGGGTCAAAGTTCTACGCAAGGGTTGGTGGAGGTTATTCGCAGATAACTCTCCAATGAACCTAAATTTAGACTTCAAGATCGCGGTTGTGTTTTGCTAGCAAAGGTAGCTGCCATTAAGGAAATAGCCGATAGGCTGCTGATTAGCGCGATGTCAACAAACCAGGTAGATATCAACTCTGATAGTCAAGCAACTATCGCTCGCCGAGCTGGACCGGCAAAGCATCCGCTGGACGAAAATCAAGACATGTGCTCTCCAGGAATCTCCTTGGACTCAGGAAGCCGCAATTTTAATTTCTGATGAGTATTTGGACTTTGTGGACACATTAGGACTGGATCCTTACTGTCACTTCTACTTGGAAGACGACGGGGTGGATTAATCCCAACACTTCTTCCTAAACTGCTCAGCTTTAGCAAGACTACGCGTCTTAACACCAGATATAGCACTTTGTAACTAGCCTGGAGGAGCTCTCCGGTGCCGGCTAATAACAGCGCACCCTAATGTGTACAGCAGGAAAGCTTGCAAATGAGAAGTTGTTGAACTAGCGCCATACAAGTCATCATTAGCGGTTGACCGAATGTGTACCTGTATCCGTCGTGGCCACATATAACCCTAAATGGGCTGGTTTGCGCATTCAGTTAATACACGATTTTATGCTGGCTGGTAGGCAATCCCGCACAATTGGTTTGCAACACGTTGCACCACCTTTCAGCATTGCTGCTTTACTATGTATATTTTTCGTAGTACTCGTAGCATTTTTCTAATTTCTAACTACGCGCTTTCATAGAATGGGAATTCACATTACCACCAACGGCGTATGGCGAATAAGTATGTGGTCCCAGCGTTGGCATAAAATATAATTACTTATGTAGATATATTTGAAAAAGAACTGAAGTAGAAAAAATATAATTGCTAGAGGCATTTGAAATGCAATAGAAAACCACAATAAGGGCATTCAAATGGTGGCGCGAGCGAAGAAAGCGCCAGGCTTTGCTACTTTGGAATACTTATACGAGCATACATATGTATGTACATATGTAAGTAAATACGAGTGTGTGTGTGTGTGTGTGTATCCACTGGGTGCTTGCGCGCATATAATTATTTGCTTGCAACTAAATTTGTTTATGGTTCCATGCTTGTGACCCTCACAGCTCATTTACTTCCTGTCTACGCGTTTGTTTACCCGCTGCGGGCCCGACAAATACCAGTAGCACCCACCACCGCTAACGTCTTTCTACTATGTATGTATGTAGTTACTGTATGACATTGCGGCTCAATTGATCGTTGCACTGCTGGCCGTAGCATACTAATGTATGTACATATATATATATATATCCTAGTATATACAAATATACTCGACATTAATACCTTTATGTTGCTCCTTTATTTTGCCAACTCATTTGCTATGGCCAACTTCATGCATACATTTATAAAACAAATTATTTGCCTCCGTTATAAGCTTGTACTTACATATGTATGTATGTACATATGTATATACCTATGTTTGCATTGTGTGCATGCGCCACTTAATTAGTCTAATTAGATATTAGAATAGCTTACAAAATTGAAATAAAGTTATTTTGCTGTTCACTAGCCGAGAAAGGACCACACTTACAGTTTGCTTACAAACATACATATGTATGTACATTTGAAAGCGCGATGCCAAATACACACACACACATACATACATATGTTTGTTTGAACGAGCATAATGCATTGCATTTAATACTCGAGAGGCTTTTGCATAAACAATAGGCAAATGAGATTTTATTCGCCACCCGCTGATTGTACCCGCTTCACTTGCACTCTGCTACGTAAGTACATCAAAATATCTTGTTGTTGGTACTTGCATTGTAATCAAATAGCATTTAGTCTGCGCCACACAGTGTTGCAAATCAACTTTTTTTGTGACAAAATCTAATAACTCGAGAACAACAACAGCTAGCGAAATGAATTTAAGAGTAAAGCTTTAGAGATGGAGAAAATAATCTCGTTGGATGAAAAAAATTTCATTGGCCTTTCAAGTGACATTCCATAATGCAATTAATTTAAAAATAATTTTAAGTTAAACGGTTTCATTGAAAAGAAAGATTTTATTTTTTAGTCTGATTAAATAGGAGAGTTGTGTGATGACTGGTACCTAGGACATACCTAATTATTTTTAAGCTTTTATTATATTATCTACATCCATAATATATTTCTTAAAAAAAAAAAAAAAACGTTTAAATTAAAAATTATTTATTTATTTTTTTTTTTGTTTTTCTTTTTTTTTTTTGTTGATTTCGCGTGCGACAAAAATCAAGAATTTTCAAAAAAAAACAAACCTAGGGGGCTGATGCGGTTAATCTGCGTTTTTAGTTTTTCTCTCAGTATTTTGTTTTTAATTTACTTAACAATTTCAAATATATGATTAATTAAACAAATTATTTTAAAAATTCAGTGCAATGCAAGGTAACAACATACATAAGTACTAAATGAAAGAAAACTTAATTTTTTAAGGGTGTCCAGATTATTTAAAAAGAAAAAACCCATTTCTGAAAAAAATCGCTAAAAATCGCCAATTTTTTTTTATAAAATTCATGAAATAGGCTTAAAAAATCTTTTATTTTAAAAATAAGATCTTGTTATAGCGTAGTTTTTAAAACCAAAAACGAATAAAATGCCTTCACAGTAATAATAAATAACACAAATCACTTATATGATAGTGATGTACAAACAAATTTCTTTAAAAATATTCATACTTTTTAAAAATATTTGTATTAGCACATTTCCCAATAGGACTGCGCAATTAATAAATTTATTATTACTCATATTAATTGATTAATCGCACCATCCGCTAGGGATTGAAACTGGTATTTAATTTATTTTTTATTTTTAATCATTTTTATCCACCCTAATTCCACACAGTTCTCGAGACGATTCGAAATCTTGCCTTGGCTGGGAGATGCATGCTTGAACCCCGATTTTAAGTGAAAGACAAACTCCATAGTTTGTCAAGTGTGTGTCAAATTCCTAGATTTGGCCCAAGATAAATAAAACCGAATAAAAACTGGGGTTTTAATTTATGTCCCCTTTTTTGAACTGAAAAGAGTAGGCATTTCGCATTACAAAAAATATATAAACATGTATAAAATTATACCTTAAAAAAATTTAAAATGTAAGGGCCATTTTCTCAAGTAGGTTTTAAAATTTTCCTGCCCTTTAAATGCAAATTTTGTTCTAAAAAAATGTGTTTGAATGCATACTGTTTCCAGGTCCAAAAAATGCAAAAAAAAAAATAAAAACAATTGATGCTCATTTTGAAGCTCAATTTAATTTTATTTTCCTAATTCTATTTTTACCCTCACAAAGCTTTAAAATACTATTAACTTTATTTCGTTGCTCTCGAGATATTAGATTTTGTCACAAAAAAGTTAATTCCGCACACTGTGCTCGCACAGTGCCTTATAATGTAACCAGCATAAACAAATTTACGCGCATGCCAGCTTTCATAATGCATACATATGTACGACGTAAGTATCTACATACATTTATGTGCATATATATGAATTGCATGTTGTATGAATGCTCATTGATTCATTATAAGTAGATGTGCAATTATGTTTTATTCAGGTTAATAACTTAATTATGAATGGCGAGTGCATTGTGCCTGTAATGAAATATGTACTGCTAACGCAAGTAAGAAGTAGATGCATACATATGTATGTACATATTTAAGTACAAACGTATTTAAGTGTGTACATAAACATACATATGTACTTGGTTGCATGCTCCACTTTAATATGCACTCGTTCAATCATGAGAATGAATGATGTGCTGCTGCATTTACATTTAAAGTTTTCGCTTTAACAAGTAATAAGGGAGAAATTTAAATTTTCTACTAAGAGTAAATGAATAACAGTGGTCATTGTATTTATTTTACGTGATCATAAACAATTTACATATGTACATGTATGTATGTGTGTATGTATATGCATAAATTGAGAAAAGAGCAAGGGGCATATTCATAGTCGAAATAGGGTCGGCTCGAAAGTTAGCTGCAGCTTTTTTAACAAATATATAGATTTTGGTGTTGGATAGTTCTCTCGAATTCCCCCAAAGCCTTCTCATTTTTTTCGGCATCGTCTACCTTCTTCGCCATATAAAAGGACGTCAATAGAGGGCTCTGATTTTCGATTTACTTGTGAGTACGAAGTAATACCAATTGGCAAGAGTTATCCTTCCCTTGATCTCCAGGTTTAAATTATTGGAAATGTTTATGCTGCATCCTAGATAGATACAGCCTTTTAAAGTTCTAACTTTCAACAGAGACGTCTGTTCCAGTGTGTCGCCCGGGGTACTTTGTTTTGTTTTTCGTTCAGCACTAGACCAACCGCCATCATCTGTACACGCCAGTAGCATTATGATTTCGCTCTATATGGTGCCGCTGGTGATTTTTCAGCATCAGCCTAAAATCTCGTATCTCGAACGGTTCGGAGAGGTCTTTCCCAATTTGGACGGAGCTGACACTCTGCAAAGCCATATTAGTTTAAACATGGCGTCGTATATGCAGCTTTTCCTAGTGCTATTAAAAGCGGCTTTAAAATCGACAAAAAGATGGTGCTTGCCGATTTGCTCACCCGGTTTCTTCTCCTATATATTTAACGCAGACATAAACAGCAAGATCTCCCTTTCTCCACATTTTTACAATTCTCAGTTCGTCTTGGCCGAGTGGAGGCACGTAGACTTCGTCCCCTTACATTTATATGTTTTCCTTTTCGTCAAACGCGCTTCTTGCGTCGCCATATGGAAGCTTTGAGTCGTGTTCCAGCAATATCTCAAGTGTACTCTCGACGTATGTTACAATATTTCCATCTTCGTCTGTCCAAAAACTAGCCTCGGTCTTCAAACATTGGATTGCTGGCTTATTTTCTAATTATTTCCGACCCGCATTCTTGTCCACCAGGCATTCAAGGTCGTCATACCTTTCTAAGGCTTATCCCTATTTGTTTTTAAAATAATCAATTCCGGTATTTTGAATGCCTGATGGAGTGGAATATTAGCAAAGTGATTCCTGCATGGAGCCTTAGCAAGATGTGCGTTTTACGTTTATCGAGATATGAACAAATTTAGAGCGTTACTCAGGCTCCACAGAGTCTGAGAGCCTGTCTGAGTTCCTTTACTTATGCAACCGTCTACTTCCTTCTTCCCTCAATACCATTTTGCCCTTGGCGAAGAGCTTATAAATTTTTGACAAGACTGTAAAATTTCCTCAAAGTTTGCTTATGTCTGGAGTTCGCTAAAAATCACTAAGGAAAAGACGTTTCAAAGCTTTCTAAAGCTTGCCCATATTCCGGAAATTTTTCCCATCTTCTAATTGCGTAAGCGACTTTTTCGAATTAATATGTACTGTTTAAGTTTAAAATTAGTTAAATCGGTGGTTATAGTTTATGAAAGAAATTAACTTTTTCTTTTTCGTCGAAATTCTCGAGGTAGCCAGCTTTCTATGGCTTTCAAGCACAAACTAAATGACGGAGGTTACTCAAAATTTGATAATAGTCTGTTAACAGACATTGACTGGAGCGCTGTGTTGCATTTATGATACACAACAGTTCGATTAGACCTAAGCCACCCAAGATGTTCAGGAAAGCTTTAGGGGGTAGAGAGTGAATATACTCATATGGAAGCCACATACATAAGTCTTATGTTTCTCTCCTCACATGCAACTAGAAGGTGCGCAGTTGTCTCTATGACCGAGTCACAGAAACGGCAGAGATCGTATGACCAAATTCCTAATTTGGGCCAGTGACCCTTCACTCCTAAGTGTTCTGCAATAAAGCCCTGTGCTGTTCTCTGATTGTTTTTTTTTTTAAGTGAAACTTCTCTAGCGGCAATTGGTTGGTTGGGAGTAAATTGGCAAATTCAACGGAAATTGCACACGGAAATGGTGCAACGGAAGTTGCACACGGAAATGGTTGGGGCTGAAAGAAGTACTTCTTGAGTGTATGCACGTGGTATTAATTTAACAAAAATTTGCTAATAAAAGGTTAAAGAATATATTTTTTATCGATATTTTTATCGATATTGTTATCGAAATTTTTTATCGACTTTGTTATCGATATATTTGTTTATTTCTTGTCGACATTTTTTATCGCATTTGCTTTCGATTTTGTTATCGATATTTTTATCGATTTTGTTATCGATTTTTTATCTATATTTTTAACGATTTTGTTATCGATATTTTCATCGACATTTTTATCGTTTTTGTTTTTGGTATTTTGATGGATGTTACTATCGATTTTGTTATCGATAGAGTATAAAGATAAAAATAAAGATAAAGGAAAACAGAATAGCGTAAATGTAATCCTGGTAAGATATCCTCTATCTCATTTCGTTCTATTTCTTTGTAACTTGCGAGAGAGCTAAGTTTCTCTATGCGCTCGAAGATAAGCGAAGATGGTACTTTGTTCCTTCGAAATATAAAAGCTACTCATAGCACTCCACATACAGACTAGACTTCTTCCTGAAATATGCTCGTATACCTTCCCATCGGCGCAGACATTTTTTGCTCTGAGCACATCAAATTTTCATCACAGATTCCTGAGGCTAAGCTCGGAACTATCGGGTATCTCTGTTATACATACAAATTCGTTTACTGAAAGTCATAATTAACCTGTTGCTAATTTTTTGTGGATTAATTGAGGTTGCTGTCAAAACTGATGTATCGCTGACATGCAGCAAAACCAACAACAAAAACTATCAAAAAACGCTTGAAATATGTCAACAATGCAATAATCCCTTGGGTATTGGCCTACATTACCACCAACCAACTAAGCAACCAGCCGCCCGCCCGGCCAACCAACCAACCAACCAACCATGCGAGCGAGCAAAATTAATTGCAACTATCAACGGCTGAAAAACACTTAAATAAGCCAAACGAAAAAGCATGCGAAAAAACAGCAAAAAACCTTTAAACGCGCTAATGATGCCACAAATTGACCACTAATTATTACAACTACGATGCAACGGCAAACATTTTTGGTGCAGCAACAGGGACACAAAAAGAGGCGAACAGCCGCGATGGGTAAGCGATGCCGGCGAGCACACAAAAACCAAAGATCACACAAATTGGGTTATCAAAAGCGTTGAAATGCCACTGAGCCATGCGATGTGAAGAGAATAAAGTAACATCTACAACAATAGCAACAGCAACAAAGGAAACACTGCGCAGCACTGCGAGGTAGAAAGGCCAGCCAGGCCACAGTTGGCTTTATTTGCCCAAAGTATGCCGAATTTCTTTTGGCTACATCAAATTGTCTTCATTTGCGAAAATTGTCGAAATAGTCGACGTAGCAAATATACGCACACTCGAAAATACGTACATACATACATACAAATCGGTAAGCCGGGGAAAAAAAGTTATTCACTCTTGCAGCAATGGCGCAGATGCCAACGTTCATCAGCGAGTGAGCAAATCGACGCGGAAAAGAACGAAAATGTCAACGGCAACAACAGCTACAACAACAACCATTGTGACCATGGTTTGCATGTTGCAACAACGATGTCGCCTCGCCATATCAGTGTCATTCATTAGTGTTGCTGGTTGCGCTTTAAGGCACGCCGCACCCCGCCTGTCTGATCAGCGCCGCCGCCGCCGCCGCCTGCATTGGTTGCGCATGCGCATTCTCATACAAATGTCGGCCACAATCTGTCAACGCATGTGTGCGACAATTGTTGGCCACCTTTTCGATGTGCTGCTTCTTTATTGCTGCATCGTTGCACCGCTTGCACGCATTTTTGGCAACTTTCCAGATTTTCGCTCTTCTTCGTTGTTTTTTTTTTGTGCTTTTGCTTTTGCGGCGCGATCGGGTTGCATGTTGGCGCCCTTTTGGGGGGTCTGCATATTTGCTGGCATTCCTTTGCTGCGCGCAAATGCATTGAAATTTCTGTCAACGGATTTTTTCCGCATAGCTTTTACTTAATTTAAGGCAAACTTTCTGCGTTGCTTTTCTTTTTTTTTTTTGCTTTTGCCCTCTGCATTTCACCAAAAATGCGCTTGCGCACATAAATTACGTTTGCTGCCATCATTTATTTTGCAAGCCAGCGCTGACACATTGATTTCTTATTCAATTTATTCACTTCTTTTGCTTTCTACTGCGGGTTATTATCTCGCAGCCACTCGTATTTCTTTGCTGCGCTCATTTGATTATCGCCAAATGCATACAAAATGTGAATACATACATACATACATATGTATGTGCAGCTGTGAGTGCGCGCTTTCATCGTTGTTTTGTGCGGGCTTGCACGTTTTTATCTCGCCGCCGCAGCTTCCACTGACACTTGCAGCTGTGCCATAGCATCGACAAGCGACGAGTTGCATCTGCGCTTGCCCATTGTCGGCGCATTGTACAATTTGTCATTGTTGCTTTTGCTTTGTATGCACATACATACATACATACATACGTACATATGAGCCTGCTTAAGTATCCACGTAGGTAGTGTCACCATTGTTGCAGGCAAATGTGCGCATGCGCAGCCATGAAATTATATATTATCCCTTCAAAGCATTCAGGCAGCTTACATTTGTTTATTTTTCAATTCAACATGAAAATTTTGTTTGGCCTTTTGTTTGTGACCGGGTCACCACGTTCAAATTAACCAATTTCGGCAACATGTCGCAACGCTTCCACTTATTTCAATTTTTTTTTTTCGTAAATCGGATTTTTCTGCTGTTGGCAGCCAAATTACTGACGTACCACCAACACAGCGGCACGTAAATGATTTTTGACCTTAATGCGCGAGAAAAAAAAAAACAAACAAAAATGTACAAAATTAAATGGTTTGAAAATTTCGAAAATTTTAGATGGAAATCTGGTGGAATGGTGGCGCCAGTTAGCAATTCCGTTAAATATTTTAAACGGTTTCGTTCACCGAAATGATCTGGAAAATAAACGTAAATAAGGTTAAGCGAAATATATGCATACTTTTATTTAGTAGATTAGTAATGTTCAGCGTTCTGATTAAGTTTTTACAGTTTTCGCTTTAATTTATATATCTACATATATAATTCAGCAGAAGGCCCACTAACACGGGGTCAACGAACCTTCCTTCGCCGAAAAAAAGTACTGGCGTTGGTTATACTTAATATTAGTTATCTTTTTTCATGTGTTGATATTCTAAAAAACTGTTTAAATATTTTATTTCATATTTCTGTCCTCATGTGAGTTTTTCAAACAAATTTTCGATTTATGAAGTATTCTTTATTTTTTATGAATGTGGGTCGTAGTTAGTATATTTTCGTAGGTATTTCGAAAGTAGGTAAAGTATCGACATTCTCCTGGAAATTTAATTTATAAACTTAAATGTGTACTAATTCAATACAGAATTACTTTATCTTATGGATTAAAAATATTTTATACAGTAAACTTTCTTCAACCTCTCTAGTTTAATATGCGTATTGTAATATTTCTTTTATTTTATCAATTTTAGTTATTAAAAAAGTTCAAACAGGTGGCAGCCCCATTCAAAAATATTTTCGGCAGCACTTTCCTAAACTTCTTTTATTTTATACCCATATTGCAATATTTTATTTCGCTTATCAATTAAATTAAATTTAAATTTTCAAACAGATAGCAACCTTTAACAAAAATATTTTTCGGCTGTAAGCCTTCTTAAACCTCTTTCTTTTTACAGCCATATTCCAGTATTTATTTTAACTGATCAATTTTCTTTAACTCAAATTTTCAAACAGGTGGCAACTCTCTGATTTTTTTTTCTATATTTTAAGTTAGACCTCTAGCTATACATTGTGGAAGAATGCATTCAATTCCAAGCATTTCTTTTCGAGTGATGCGCATGCAAAGATACAGGCAGACAGAGAAAAATTCTAAAAATTGGTGATTCGGCTCCTGTTGCTATAATAAAGAACCCCCATTTTAATTTCTCTTTAATATTTACTATGCACAGATATCGGCCTGTTACAATTTTATTATATGTTTAAAGTTTGTACCTTTATATTTTCCCTCTCAAATTGTGCTCACTGAAGACTCCACGCCATCAGTTGTGTGATTATAATCGTTTGATTAATTAATAGTTTCCGGAAGGGCAAATCGTTACTTGGCCCAGCTATACTGAATCCCGACACTTGAGTCTTCGCTCGCCCACTCTGGGCAACCCTTGTGTGAGTTGGGGTAACAAATCCGAGTGGAGCCTTGATTCACGGCAGTAAAGGCGGCTTCGATATGGCCATTCTGACTTATTCGGTTCAAGGGCTATTTGGCCCCACCGTCGGAAAATTCAGTTTCCACGACGAAAAGTCCGATAACGGACTGAGTCTAATCGACTTCGCCGGGCCCGAAACATGGTTCATACATATAAAGATCCATCAAGCTACTTGGATGTCTCCTGATAGAAAAACGAGAAACCAAATCGATCATGTTATGATAGACGGAAGGCATGGTTTAGTATTTTGGGCGTACGTACACTCCGAGGGCCAAACATCGACTCGGACCGCTTTCTTGTTGCAGCCAAGATACGCTCCCGACAAATACGTGAGTGCTAAGAGCGTGAGATGCTGGCCGACAGAAAAAATGCTCGAAAATTTTACTAGAGAGGCGACTTACAGAAGGTTTTAAGACCAGGGAGAACTCCTGTAAGAACATGCATGGCGAGCTAGTGACCGATGTCCAGAACATACTTAACTTATGGAGGGAACACTTTTACAACCTAGTAAATGGTAGCAGCACTGAAAGCTGTGAAGACGGCGAACACGAGCTACCAGTCGGTGATGACAGATTCGATGTTCCACCGGCTTACTATGACGAGGTACGAATAGCAATTACGCGGCTGAAAAACGACAAAGCTGGTGGAGCTGACAGCCTGCCAGCTGAGCTATTCAAGGCCAGGAATGTGGTAAGAAGAACGCATGCCCGACGACGGGAACTTAAGTGTGCTCTGTCCAATCCACAAGAGAAGCGATCCCCACATACGCGCCAACTACCGCGGGATCAGCCTTCTAAGCATAGATTACAAGGTCTTATCGAGCGGGTTGTATGAATGACTGAAGCCCGCCGTCAACGAACTGATTGAGTCTTATCAGTGTGGCTTTAGGCCTGGGAAATCCACCATAGACCAGGTATTCATAATACGTCAAATCTTGTAAGATACGCGAGAAAAGCATCGACCACCTATTTGTCGACTTCAAAGCCGCTTTCGATAGCACTAAAAGGAGTTACCTATACGCCGCGATGTCTGAATTTGGCATCCCGCGAAACTGATACGGCTGTGTAAAATGACGTTGAGCAATACCACCAGCTCTGTCAGAATTGGGAAAGACATCTCCGAGCTGTTTTCTACCATACAGGGTTTCAGATAAGGGGACACCCTTTCACGTGGTTTCTTTAATTTGGTGTTGGAGGAGATAATAAGAGATTCAGAACTGAACCGCTCATGTACAATTTTTACAAGAGCGTACAGTTGCTGGCGTACGCCGATGACATCGACATCCGCGGTAACAGGAACCGCGAAATCTTTTCTGCCTTTTCCAAATTGGATAAGGAAGCAAAGCGAATGGGTCTGGTGGTCAACGAGGACAAGACGAAGTATCTCCTGTCATCAAACAAACAGTCAGCGCATTCGCACCTCGGCGTCCTCTCCTCGACGTACAAAAATCACACTGTATTAGTTACTCATCATGCACGTGCATGCTGAAGCATGGACAATGACAACATCCAATGAGGCGACGCTTAGAGTGTACGAGAGAATGATTTTTCGGAAGATTTACGGGCCTTTACGCGCTGGCGATGGCGAGTACCGCAGATGATGGAAAGATAAGCTGCATGGGCTTGGATATAGGAACACGCTGGTGGTAGCAGAGGAAGAGGTCACTGAGCTGGCAAGACCTATAACGATGTCGATAACGCCGATAGCTTTTTATTTTATAATGTAATTTAATTAATATCGAAACATTATTATCTTTTATTTACATACGTATGTACTTCCGTAAATAAACCGATTTCCAATCTCTTACATCCACGTTTTTGGTTTCTGGACACAATTTATTTACTTACAAAATTTTTCAATTAAAAAAGGCAGAATATCCAACATCAAAGCCTCTGTGAGTGCTAAGCTCACACCAATTCTTATCTTAACTTACTTTATTGTTATTTTACACCTTTTTTATATCCAAAAATACACATCGAGTAATCAGTTACTATATTTACCGTCCACTTAAAGTCATAAACTCGCTCCGCAAGGCACGCACTACACAAACAGCATTATCTTCCTTATATTTATTAAAAACGCACCCGGTAACTTTATTATTGTTATTAAATTATTATCGCGAATATTAAGTCATTTTTGAGCGGAAATTTAATTAAGCTCGAACGCATAGCGATAAGCAATGCGCAGCGCTGCAAAGGCGCAAGCGCGGCGCGAAATGCCAACAGACCGGCTTAATTAAACGCCAATGAGACGAGACGAGACGCCAGCCATGCCATGCCATACGATGGCGGTGGCAGGCGTCACTTAATGCGCCCTTTAGCACCTTTGGAAGACAGGCGCCCAGACGCGCGTAAGACAGCTTTCTCGCCTTTTAAGTCGTCTGGCTGCCTGCCTGCCTTTCGTCGAATGCAATTTTGACAACAGCAACTGCAATGACGCCCCTTCAGTGGTGCGGCGCATTGGCAGAGAGTGTGAGTTGAAGATAAAGTATATATACATATATATGTATGTATGTGGATAAGTAGGTGTGGTGCCGCTGGCAGCAGCAGTGTCATATGAAATTTTAGTCGCTTTATGCAAATTGTGTGCAAAATTACAGAACCAATAGCTGTGCGGCAAAAGAGCGGCGGCAACAGCAGCAGCAGCAGCAGGAGCTGTCTGCAGCAAACAGGTTTGTGGTCGTAAGCCCACTGCTTGACTTGACTTGACTTCACTGCCTGAATGACAGAGTGACCGCTTGTTCGATTGGTAGGCTGCTGCTCGTTTGCCAGCTTAGCTTAGCTGGCTGCTTGGCTGGAGGTTCGGCGCGCCGCGGCCGGCGGTGTATGCATTTGGCTGCGCCTGCGTATCTAAATGCAACAATCAATTTTTACGTTTATCTGCGCTGTCGAATGCTTGCACTAACCCAGCGGCGGACATATTTTTTTTTTTTTTTTTGCTTTTGTAGTGTTACTTGGTCTATCTGCCGCACACTTGTGTGTCACATTTACCAACTTGACTTCGTATTGCTGCAGCAACACTTTCCATTTTCCGTTTTGCAACGTGACAAAGTGCAATTTTTACGCTTCAAAAGTGTGCACAACGCCGCTCAAAAGTGCCGGAAAATCTGGCTGAGCACTTAAAGTGCGCGCAGACACGGAGGTGCAGTGCTGCATTAGCGCACACTTTTAGTTACACTTGCATATTTGCGGCATTAACGGCACCTTTGCATGTGACATTTCATTTGCCAGCGTTGTGCTTGCCATTTGCAAGTGGTTTTCCTACTGCGTTTATTTTTATTTTTATCTTTTATTTTTTTGCTTTGTCTCCTTTTTTCCTACCATTTTTCGTTTGTTTCGTCTGTGTCGCCAATGGAAATTGGCAAGAAATTTAATTGAGTTATTAACGAGTTGCAAGCAAATTTTTAATGCGCAATTTCACTGTTAGCCATCGCCGCTGTGACCACCCCTTACGCCACCGCTCACCTGTCACTGTCAAGCGGCTTACCTTTTGCTAGCCTCGTACATACATACATACATATGCAACCGCCACAAATGCACAAATGCACAAATGCCAGCTGTCTGCTTTTCATTTGTGGCACGTTGCAGTTTGTGTGGCAAGTTGTTTGTTTGGTTTCGCTTCGCTTCGGCGGCATTCGTACGTATGCACATATTTGCAATTAGTTGGCATAATAAACTTACTCGACGACGACGGGCTCCACTGTCGTTTTAACGGCAAGCTTTGGTTTCGCTATTATTTGTGCAGTGTGTGCGATTATGAATGTTTGTGTTGGAATTTAATTCGTTGTTTGTTGTTTTTTTTTGCTTTTTTTCATGTGCTTATTTCGTAATTTTTATTGGTTTTTATTACTTGCGACTCGTTGTCAGGTTAATAAAGTCATTTTGCAAAAATCTCCACTATGTTTGACGTTTAAATGAGTTAATGACTGCAATTAACATTGTTGTAGTCGCAACATGAACTTTAATTGACTGCATTTGCCATTTGCCTGTTTGCAATTCCGGCTGGCAGATCGATGCCAAAGCATTTGAGCGATAATATTGGAATGTAGCCGAAATTATCAGCGCGATATGTTTTAATGGCTGCTGGCAGCTATGAAAGCGCTGGACTTACTAGGCTTGGGTAAGCATATGAAAGCTGTATAGATTGGGTTTGTAATCTTTGACGACTCACCATTTTTATTTACGTGCAAAAAACTAAGGTGAGTTGGATACGTAAGCCTGTGCAAAGGCGATTTTTATGGTTATTTAATTACCAGATTTGCTTAGAAAAAAACCCTCATAAGTACAACTCCGCTACGCTAAGCACAGTATTTTTGCGCAGAACACATTTTCCGCTTTGCGGCCTCATCAGTCCAACTTCGGCTACGCGGACCTGTGAGAAGGTTGTTCACAAACGTTACCAGGGTGCTGCAGAGACCAAGTTTCTAGAGCAGTGAGAAGACTGCATCTACTCTTACGTTATTTAAAGCATGTTCTACATTCCAAAGACATGCACGGAATATCAGTTGTGATGCAACGCTTTTTCGATGTCAAAGATAAGGGTGTACTTTTAGTATATTACTAGCAGACCCGGCGAACTTCGTCCCGCCCAAAATTTATTTGTTTTATTCAAACATTTGGTACAACGTTTTCACCACAATTCACGTTCACGTTTGGTTTTGGGGTCGTCAGGACGCCAGGTGGCGCTGGAGTCGAGTTATTATTAAAAATCGTACTTATGATCTGATCTGGCTAATATTCACAAAATATGTTTTGGTAACGTGAAGGGAAATATTTCTGCGAAAAAATTGCTCACCAGGTGGCTCTGTAGTCGAGTTATTACTAAAAGTTGTATTTATGTTATATTGCTAACGGTAGGGGCAATACTATTGAAAAAGAGAGCCGTAAGGTGGCGCTGGAGTCGGGTTATTGCTAAAAATCGTCAAGTGAAGTCTACCTGCACACCAAATTTTAAGCAAGTCAAAATATAAATATGATTTTTTCGAATAGATCGGTCCCTGGTCCACCATCCTATATACTAATCTATGCAAAAAGCTACCTAACTACCAAATTTTAAGAAAATCGGGCCATAATAAGATTTTTCCGAATAGATCGGTCCCTGGTCTAGATTACCTGTTACAAAAAAAGGGACTGCTCTTTATATAATTAGTATAGATAGATAGACAGATATGCGTTTTCGCGTACTATCCGCAACAAAGTTCGCGCCAAAACGATACCGACCAATAGTTAGGAAAATAGGAGGAGGGGATGACGCGAAACCCCAAAATAGGGGGCGTATAGTTTTTCTCTTAACGCGGCACTTTTATTGTCCGCCGTATGACGGCAATGGGAATGTCCATGGTAGCTTTTTTTTGTGTGCGCCGTCGTGGCGACCGCGAAAGCGTAAAATTCGTTTTTCAGAATTAACGGGCCGGCGCCATATGATCCACAACACCGGCAATGGGGCTGTATAGTTTTTTCGGACCAGCGTGGCGGGGCTAAGTAAGTGAAAATTGAATAGCAAACATCCCTATTGTGAGCATTAACTAGTGATATTTATTAACACAAACAAACAAGAAGCGAAATTTGATTTGTGGTGTACCAGTCGTGGAACCAGGTTCTTTTTTTTTTTTGTTCCTGAGATTTGTTTCGGTGCCAGACGAGGCACGTAAGACTGCGGTTGCCCATCAAATCAAAGGAGTGACGCCATGTGGGGCGGTCAAGTTTCTTGCTTAGGTACCGAATTCGGTGTAGCTGACAGAGCGTTGGGCAGCCGAGAGCTTCCCAACTATATTTGCACTCAGTGACTTATGTAAGAAGTACGAGCGACTAATTGGCCTGAAATTATTGGGTTTGTTGTGTAAAGCTCCCGCAGCTTTAGGGATGAATACAATTTCTACCTGCGTCCATTTCTGCGGTATTTAGGCGAAGCTGATAGCCACTTTAGAAATTGCTTTTAATCCTCAAATAATAAGGTCCAATGTTTTCTGAATTATGATTAGGCACGGTGGTTGGCTGTCGTCATTTTTCACGTTTCTGCATGATAAGAGAGCTATAAAATGTAATTTTTGCTCACCGAAAAGGGACTTTACTCCCCTCAATCGCCTACTTGGTCCAAATAAGTACTTGGTAGAAATGCAGCAAAATACAACCACTATGACTAACATTGTAATCGTTGAAGGCGATTTCTAATGCATACGCTGGAAATTGTACACTTTCGTAAAAAAATTTATCAATATAGATCTGCTGCCCCAATTGTTAATCCTTTGAGTGATTAAGAATCGCCCTGTTTGAAACCTAATTTGGTATCGGACAAGTCGTTGGCACCCCTCCACATTCTCTTGCAGGTAACTATTTAATAAATAATTGGGATCATGTTAAGTACTGGCTGAGGCAGTGGACATCAAAAAAATATTTCCTAAAAATTTTGTCCACTTTGAAAGTTACTCATACGCCCAGTCGGCCACAAAAAAAACCAACAAGACCAATTAAAAGCCAACCGAATTCGAAAACTACGGCCGCATTGTTGTAAGCCACTTTTATTATTTTTGGTTTATTGAATTTCCTTTTTATTTTAAAGTGCATGTAATTTCCCTTTTAATTACGGTTTTAAAAATCACACAAACGGACAAAAAGCACAAAAGCCAATTCATTTCCTCCACAACCGCTCACGCTTCTGTGCCTAACAACAAAACGGGCATGTCATTTGGATACTATATATGAATACATATATATATATATATATACATTTATATGTATGTATAAACATACATACATACTTATATATGTATCTATAGAAATTCATTATAGCTTTGACATTAACTATTTTTTACACAATTATTTCGAATTTTCACAGACCATTTCGTGCTAGCCGGATTTGTGTGTGTGTGAGTTTTTCCTTTTTTTTATTTAACTGTAATTCATTTTACTCATTTATTGCTGTTTTTGTAATTATTTTTGTAGTTGACGCACAGCACATGTCATGTTTTCAATTGTACTACAATCTCTACAAAATATTTGTGAAAATTTCTGCACTTGCGCTGCAATTACATACATACACACATACATACTTAGGTACTCGCGGATCCCATTCGGCTGACGTTTGGTTGTGTGGTAGAATGTTGTATGTCAAGTGTGTTTACGTGAATTTGCACTTGTATGACTTGAGGGCAACACAATTATTTAATTGTGGCATATTTATGTTTTCACAATAAAAATTTAATTAAATTGTGTAAATGAAAGAGTGAATAAGTGAATGGTGGTTGAATAGCATGGAGAAGAACTAGTTGTTAACAGCACATTAATTGCGAGTTGATCTGTGAGATGGTTGGACAGATTTTGCGGATTTTTAATTACTTATGACTACATATTCATGCCTTGCAAAAAAAAGAGAAATTATATAATACGAATACAAACATACAAGTCAGTGTAGAAATGCATTCACTGATGGAAATAAAATTAATATTTCGCTAACTGTGTGGGGGTGATTTCGAAACCTGAAATGCTTACGATTACGACTAAGATAATGATTACATTAATGATTATTGTTATTAGGATTATAGCTCGGTAGTGTTAATCAGGCAAAGAGGGAGAAAAAGTATATATTACACCGTGCGATAAAAACAAAAAAAAAAAATTCAAAACACACGAAACAATGGGCCAAATATAGTAAAGCTGCGTTTTTAGTTTTTCGCTCTGACGTCAGGATTTTTTTTAAGGGCTTTAAAATTTTAAAGATATGATTGATTAAAAAAATTATTTAAAAAAAAGTCAGTAAAATGTACAATAACAATATGGGTACCAAATGAAAGGAAAAATTCTGTAGAATTGAAAAACATTAAACATTTTTGGTTTACAAGGGCAAATAAGTATCGAAATGAACTTTTAATCTATTTTATTTTTTTTTTAAGTTAATAAGGTCAGGGGGACGAAATTCGAGGATGTGGTCCTTAATATATATTTTTTTTTTTCAATAATAAATATTGCAAATTTTCAAGGATATTCAAGGATAAGATTTTAAAAAGGAAGTTTCCATACACATTCGTCCTGCAGCAAAAAATTTAATATTTTTTTAATTCTGCAGGATTTTCTCTTTTATTTGACACCCACATTGTTATTTGACACTACACTGAAATTTTTTAATAATTTTTTGGTTTAAACATTTTTTTGGTATTTCAGTCTTTTAAAAAAATACCTGGCGTCAGAGTGAAAAATTTAAAAATGCAGTTTTACTATATTTTGCCCACATTTTCGCGAGCATAATTTTTGTGTGTGTAAAATTTACTGTCGCACGGTGTTAGCGATCAATCTAAAAGCCGGGTTTAACATTGATATTCTCTCATTTATCAGGCTGTCTTCTAAATTTCCTGTCCCTCCCATAAATTGCACATTGGAGTCAGAGGCAGGGAGTCAACTGGAACCTTGCCTCAGGCATCGTACGCTATACCTCCAGGGCGAGTGCCTTTCCACTTTCTCCGGGAAGTTGAAAAGCGGGAACTTTGAGCCTTCAATAGCGTAATGAATGGCGTCGAATTGGCCTTTATTCCTGTTTATGACGTGAACAAACATGTTAATCAGGCTACAAGGCATAAACCAACAGCAGCCCTAAAGTCCCACAGGCAGACTACTCTTCATGTTTTTGTTCATGCAAGCCCAGCAACGAGGGAGCTGCAAATTCAACTTTCTCATGACAACTGCTATGCCTTTAAGGAAGCTTTATAGATATAATGATCGCAGATCGCGAAAATTTCTCAAACGGGCTCCCTTCCTTTGATCTCATACTTTTAAAAGAATAAAGACAAAGCGTATGCTACGTATTTTCAGAAAGTCTAGCGGCCATCCGGAATTCTGCAACAGGCTGATCTAATCCAAGCTTCTTAAAGACTTCTGTGCTGGTTGCCAGGCCACGGTATGGTCGAAGCCAACACGTTCGCCGTTGAATTGGCACTAGAAAAATTGTCAACAGACTTTGTGGGACAAGTTGGTCGTTTTCAATATCCATAATTACGGGATGGCTATATTTAGAACGCAGAAAGTACAGGGATGCGGTAGAGCGCTTAACAAAATCCAAGTAGCTCCATTATCCTTACGACAATAATAATATTGTTCTACTAATAATAACTGTTACGAGGTGACTCTCTCGGTATTAAACTGGTCAAAATCAATTTTACGAGCAATTTTTCCCATTCAAATCCTTGAATCTCGCTGAACTTCAACCGTTCTGTACGATCATGGCCATGAAATAGTTTGGCGTGCAACGTTGAGCGACCGATTGAGCTAGGCCTAGATAATTCTGAATAGCTCGAGAGCTTTTATGGCTGACCAAGTCCAGGCTCCCGACAAAGTATAGCAGCTGGCCTCCTCTTCACTTAAGACCTATCTGTTAAGAAATGTGAGATTTGGGGGGATTGGAGTCCCTTCTTCTAGCTGAACTGCTCTATTATGTTGTGTGCTCCCTTTTTAAAACTAGCCTGGGGCACGACATATTTATTCTGATTTAGCGGTTAGCTCACATAAATTACTAACTTCAAAATGTAAGTACAAATTTGTTACTTCTCCTGTTACTTTTACTCAGCATCGATTTCTAAGCCACATTCATCGCAACTTGGTCTATAAGGCACACCCTCCAACCTATTGACTATTATCTTTTTTCGTACCACCAATCACCATACCAAGTCAACAAAGAGGTTTATAACGGTTGCATAGATCCAATATAAAAGTGTAATAATTTTACTTTGAATTACTTCACTTAAAATATTTAATTTTTTTCCCAATCAAACTACACATTTTTATCTAAACATTTATGCAACAGTGATATTGTGTGACACTTCTAATTGAATGAGTAATAAAAAGGTGCGAGCAACATAAACTTTGGAAAAGTTGCAATGGTAGCACAAAGTGACCTCAGGCAGTGGCTGCATTTGTGGCATGCCACACGCAATTTTTTCTATGACAGCCATTGTGAATGCCAAGCAGCGTAGATTGTACACACTTACATACATTTTTATATGCGCAGGTACTATATATTTGAAGCGTAGTTCCTTTATTTTCATTTGAGCAGCATTTGACTGAAATAGCTGCCACACAACATGGCAGTGGCATGCAATGTACTCGTACAATCGCTGTTAGTTTTGCTGCACTTCTGTTTGGCTGCCGGAAAATGAGATTGTGTCGCTTTTGTTTTTGCTGTTTGCCCCTGCTGCTGCTGCTGCTGCTGCTATGATACTTATGTATACATACATACATCGTTGTTGTCTATTTTCAATTTTGCTTTAATTTAATTGAGTTGCACTTTCGGGTGCAAGTGGTGCAATTGGTGCAAGTAAGCTAAATGCACCTTGTTTTATTGCAACATATATTGTTGTTAGTGCTATTATTGTTGTTGTTATTTTTGTTGTTTTATATTTATCTATTGCCGCATACGCGCTTTTAACCAGTTCTAGCCGATAGCCAGAGGCATAATAGGTACAGCCAGTTAGCCAGCCAACCGGTGGCTGCGGTGGCCAGCCATCAGATAAAAGTGTCGCAGCTGCTTTAATGCTTTTGCTGCTGCCGCCATTTCAAATGCAATTGCAATCACTAATATGGTCTATTGCAATTGTTGTTGTTGTTGTCGCAGCAATTTTATCGCATTTACGCGACACTGCGATTTGCTGCCTATCCACTTTGGCGTGATAATGCGCTGCCACTTTGGCCGCGATCAGCAGCCAGCCGATGGCCAAAGTGTCGCGCAATTTAACGAATTTACAAAAAAAAAAAACTCTATTCATTGTTACTGCTATAGTGACTAAGCTGAGTGTGTGTGTGTGCGTTTGTGTGGTAGCAATGTGTTGCTAATGATTAACAGCATGTTTTTGGCAGCAGGTGGCTGCATAGGTGGCTTGCAACGTAACGAGTATTCTCTGATTCTCTACATATACGTATGTATGTACTAGTTGCCACGGTAGCAAATTTCATTTTTACTGAAATATTTCATTTATTTTATGTATTTTATACAGTACCAAAATAAAAATATTGCATTTTTTGTTTTTGCTATTTTCGCAAAGCCTAACTGTGGCCATTAAAGCCGTAATTGCAGTTCGATGTGACAAAATTAACATAGAAATGCAATCAAGCGCCGCTAACGCAATTGCCGGGAGGCCAACAGGCTTGCTGGCTGGCTGGCTGACTAACTGAATAGCTGAATAGCTGGTCTGCTGCAGTTCGTGTGACAACTATCATTTACTTACGTAGGTACATACATACGTATGTATGTGTGAGTGTTGTGTTACTACATTAGTTTGGAATTTTGAGCCTTTGGGGAATTTCAATTTGAGTTTTATGGGAATGATTACAATCGATTTAAAATTTTGCAAATGTGCGGTTAAATATTTATATTGACTATACGGATAGTATATGTACATACGTATGTATGTATATTAGGGTGGTTCTTAAATGTAGTAAGCAAATTTTTGCATCAGATTTTTCTAAGGCTCAACCCCTACGCCGATGTTACTATAATCGAAGATATCACATATAAATTTTGGTCCCCATGGGGGACGGTTAAGGCGTGTTGCATAGGGGTCAAAGTTCAGACTACCCTATGAAGACGTCTTAACCGACTCCAACCGGGACCAAAATTTATAAGTGATATTCTCGACTTTAGTAGTATCGATTTTGGGTATTAAATGAAAAAAAAATATTTTCAATTTTTTGAGTTCGTCCTTTGACCCATTTGCGACACGCCTTAACTGACTCCAATCGGAACCAAATTTTATAATGTGATATGTTTGACCGTGGTATTACCCATTGAGGGGGTGAGACCGAAAAAAAAAATTAATTTGATTTTTAATGTTTATGCACACCCGTTGCTGTTATTTTTGTAATCTGTACCATATTTAATATAAACGAGTTGCAAATGTCACTTTAATGACCACCAGCAACATGCATACGTACAAGTGTATGTACATATGTATGCACGTCTGTAAATTTGTATGTTTGAACCAAAATCTCGGCTTAATGATGATTAATGGCACATAGAAACCGGATAAAAGTGAAAATGCAAATTAAAATCTGAAGCATAACTTTTGTTCGAAAAATAGACAGAATAAACATTTTTATGGAAAGGATTAAAAGAATTATAATTTTTATTCTGTCATATTTTTAATAAATTTTTAACCATATTTATTTCGTAGTATATCTGTGATAAAATGGAGCCGGCATTAATTAGTATTCTTAAATTTAAATTTTTAGGCATGCTCGTTCTTTGATTTTATTTACTTTTCTTAGCATAAATTAATTAATCCCAACGGTTTTAACCTCCTCCCCACCCAACTGGTACGAGGAGCGCGGTCCGCGTGACGCACAATGCTTCCCTCCCATATAAAATGTGTGCAAAAATAGAATTATGTAGATTTAAAGAAATTTGTTTTGGATAACTTTCATACTTTTACTGTAAATGCAGTTTGAAGTTGAAAATTTGTGTTTTTTTGGCATTTACATAGGTGTGTACATAGAGTTCGTTCTATTTTCAAAAGTGAGATGTCAAATGACAGGGCGTGACCTGTAGATGCGCAATAAAGTTTTATTTATTTTTTTTAACGGGTTGCCACCTGTTACAAATTTTATTAAAATTAAAATTATTAAATAAGTTAAAAGTATTAGATATTGCAATATGGGTATCAATTGAAATGGTTTTGAAAATGCTTTACTTCTAAATGACACGTTTGATATCCATATTGCTATGTTTTAGATAAATTGTGGCAACCTACCAACAATATCCCAAGGGATAACACTTAGTATATAGGCTAAGCATTGTTTAATAACCTTCTCTTGGTACCCATGAAAAATAGGATTTTACCTATTTTCTAAACAAAAAATTTAATAAATATGCAATTTAAAATAGGTGGCAACCCTATTAAAAATATTTTTTAATTAGGAACTTTTAAATTACCTTCCATTTGATACCCATATTATGATGTTTAATTAATTTCTAACTAATTTCGAATAGGTGGCAACTTTATACGAATAGATGGCAACCTTATACGAATATTCTCGGACATAACACCTATCTACATAGCCCTTAAATGCAAAACATTACCTGAACACAAAATTTCATCAAATTCGTTTTCAAGAAACCTCTGGATTTTGTATGTACATACATATATACGTAGATATATAACGGGTGATTTTTTAAGAGCTTGATAACTTTTTTTTTAAAAAAAACGCATAAAATTTGCAAAATCTCATCGGTTCTTTATTTGAAACGTTAGATTGGTCCATGACATTTACTTTTTGAAGATAATTTCATTTAAATGTTGACCGCGGCTGCGTCTTAGGTGGTCCATTCGGAAAGTCCAATTTTGGGCAACTTTTTCGAGCATTTCGGCCGGAATAGCCCGAATTTCTTCGGAAATGTTGNGCTTGTTTACAGTAATACCTAAGATTCTAAAATGTTTTTGTTTTTCTTTTTACAATTATTATTCCTAACATGCAAAATTCTTGTCGCCTTTCTCTCGAACTGAAATAAAATAAATGTTGCTTTATTACTAGTTGTTGGTTTGTTGTTTTAACTGTTGCTTTGTTTGTTCATAATTACTTAAACACCAACGTTGTTTGTTCAGTCAATCGCTGTTATTGTTGTTTTAAGCACTCACAAAGTTATTTGTTGCCGCAATTACGTTGTTAAGCTTTTTATATCAATTTATTTGTTTACAATACTACGTTCTAGCTAGTGTTGTAGTTGTATTTTTGGTGCTGTTGTTCTTATTGCTATTGCAATCACTGTCAGCCTTTTGCTTGCTGCCTTCAACATTTGACAATTTCTTCCTTCCAGCACTCAGCATGTTGCTGCAACAATTTTCTACGAAAATCGCCGATTTTCGTCGACAACTTAAGTTTTTTTTTTTTTCTAAAGTACACAGCTGTCATGTTAGAAATCGCTGTTCGAATCACAACTACATAAACTGCAACAACAACAACAACAACATGAGCAATGTTAGCATGTAATAGGCATTGCAACAAGCCAGTGCAACTCTTCCTCTTACTGCCTTTGCGCCACACATCAGTGAGTGGATTTCCTCCGCCAGCGCTTTGTTCTTATTGCTGGCAGGCAGTCCGTCCAGTCGATTGCTGTCTATCGCGCTATTGTTTTAACAATCTTCTGCTGTTATGGTTGTTGTTGTTTTCGTTGTCCGCTTGCCCAATAGGCGATGGTTGCATTGTATCGTTGACTCGCTGAATCGCTGATTCTTCAAAAATTGCCGTACACAGAACTGATTTATTTGTTGTTTTCGCAAGCAAAAAATTGCTGCCCATGCTGCACAAAACATCGTAACTCAAAATCTAACGTCAGTCATCTGTAGGTCTACCTATATACATACACATGTGTATACCTAGCAATCAGCCGCGACATTCTGCGCGCCAACACATTCGCTCACTCACTCACTTATTCACAAGCATTGCCAGGCAGGAGGCCATCAAGGCTTAGCAGGCCTTAGTCAGTCAAGCGTTGAGTTCCAAAGCGCCCAACGGCCCAACGGCGCAACGACGCAAGAGCCCATCCATTCCTACTAAGCGTACAGCGATTGAGCTCGAGAGTTGCCACGCTGCACAATGCCCAATTTCGCTTGACACTCAGCCGCTCAACATCCACCACCACCTTCTAAGATAGAACATACTAAATAGTACGAGTATCTACTCGCGTTGAGTCCACTTTGATGCGCCACAATTCCAGTCATCAATTCCTCTATCCATTTGTTTGTGCCTTCTTCTTCTACATCCTTCAGTCATTTCGATCTATCTCTATGATGTTTGTAGGTGTGTTTGTGTGCTTTTGGGGCCCTATCACATTGCCTTGCGGCCCCCTAATCCAGTCATTTGTCAGTTTGTTTGCATTATTAGTTGGAATCTCACGTTTGGAAAGACAAATGGTTGCGCTATCAGCAACTGGAGTAATCGATGTTCAATGATGATTGATTAGCAACAATTTCGCTGTTGCGCTGCTCGCCTCAACAACACGAGCAACAACAATAACAACAACACGTGCAACAACAACAACAACAACAACTAGCATTAAATATTCGACGCCGTCAAGTTACTTTGCTTTCATTCCATTTCAATTGCGCTGGACAGACAGAGACGTCTGACGTTGGCTCAGCCATTTCATTTCACCCGCTGCCATTGGCGTGAATGATTTTACACGGCCGCCAACCGCCAGCCGCCAACTTTTGATTTGTGGCGTTCTCGTTGCGTCCTCAATGCTTCAATGGCTCAATGTCTCAACGTGGCGAAGGATGATGGTACCGCGCTGGCGCTGCGTGGTGTTGTCTTTTGTACATAGCTCTGTGATCGTCTTAATGCATTCGATTTTTCGCCTTCCATTTCTATGCCCCACAGAGACTGAGCCTATACGGTTACACAATCGCTGGGGGCCGAAATATTCTCACAAACGCATACATAATTTTATTTTGCTAAATTGCTGTTCGTTTACATTGTTTGGCGCGAGATAATGAGCTAGAAAATTAAGTTGTATTCATTGGGTGGATTTTTGTTTGTTTCGCATCAGCGAATTTCCATTAGATGATATCGATTTTTGAAATGCACTTAATTTGCAAAGTTGAAAGAGTACTAATGACTGTTTTTGTTATGAATAAGTGTTAAGGCGGGGTGACGTTTGTTTATGTAGGTGGATATCTTCGTTCTTATTTAAAAAAGTTCATATCTATATTGATCCGTTAAAAAAAAAATAAAATAGCATACCATCGAGGTAAGATTGATCGATGTAAAATGAAATGCCACAGTACTCAAGGAAGATATTTTGTGACTCTGTAATGAGTTTTGTATATCGTCGATGTTTTTGCAAAACCGCCTACCTTACGGCACTCAATTTTAGAGGAGAGCGAAAAAACGGTTTTCTTTGAAGGCATTGCTTTGAGAGGCGGTATTTTCTTTAGGTATTATTTCACAAATCTGTTGTTTTATAAAACGATTTTACGATTTTTATGCATAAATCTCGATGCCTGGAGTTCAGGGTTATCAAATCTCATTACACCTACGATATATGAACACATCTCGCGAGTTCTTTTTTGAAAGCTTAAACAGACGGCAGCGTTGATCCTGATCAGCTCGTTAATTCGGAATTAACTGCAGTTGATCAGGGTTAAGTCCTAGAGTTAATTCCCAAACTTAACTCGGATCAAGCGAATATTCGATGACAACACTGACGAAAACTCAGAGAGCGTAGAATACAGTCAAAGTACAAAACTAGCATGGACATATATCTTTTCATCGCTAATGCAGTCACCATACTAATTCAGATAGGAATCCAATTAAAGTTGAATAAGAACTTATTTGAATTAATACGGTGACTGCATTACCGACGACAAGGTGAATATCCACGCTAAGTAATTTTGCTTTTTCTTTGTGTTTTACGCACCCTGAGCAAACAGTGCAGTGCAGCTTAACCGGGCAGTTCTGGCAACTGTCTTTCAACTCACCACGGTCTATCGAAAGAGAAAATCTTTCACAAGAGAATTGTCAATTCTGAAGAGCTTGAAAGCTCTACTAACTAGGAGACCTCAGCGTTAATCTCTTTATGTTTTAACAATAAGTTTTCTAAAATTAAATTAATATAAAAACATATTATTTTTCTTTTTAAAACTACAAAAATTTGATTATAAAAACAAAACTAGTTCCTAAAAATTAAATGATATTCAAAAAAAAAAAACATGTTTCTTTTTAAAACAATAAAATCTAAACGTAGAAAGAAAGTTTATTTAAAAAGAAAAAAAATATTGGATTATTAAAAGAAGAAAAAATATTCTAAAAATTAAGTGAAATTATACGTGATATATATTTTTTTCTTTAAACAATAAATTTTAAAAATTAAAGGAGAATTAAATTGAAAAAAATGTAAATTAAAAAAAAACAAAAAAATTCCGCTACCCGAGGACACGAACCTCATATGTATGAAAGTTTGCAAGGGAGCTTCTTTTTGTAAGGCTTTCGTGCCAGAATAAACAAAATCTCTCAAATTATCTTGCCTACGGTGAAATTGTCCTACAAAAGGCTTTCAACTCTCTTACTCTCTAATATATACATACAAGTATATAAATTATCTTTCCAGAACGTTTATGGAATAAATGATGTATAGCCTAATTTTGTGCCAGAATTTTCACGACTTATTTAATTATCTGCAGTGTCAAAAACACGCATTTAATATTGCTTTATGGGATATACATGTACATTAGGGTGACCCAAAAATATATAGGAAAATCAACTTTTTTGACTTTTCCTGCTGCCACCCCCAGAACTGAATAATATCAAAAATAAAGAGACACGTGCTTTTATTTTTAAATTGGTTAATGTTTACCCGTGCCGCAGGGGCTTCGAAATTTCCTATGTATTTTACATGGGGAAAATACATTTTTTCATAAAATTAACAGTCAATCTTTCTAAAAAATAGAACCAACGGTTATTGAAAATTTAAGCTTATTTAATATCACAATATGGCATTATCGGTTATTAAAACCCACTTAGTAAAATTTTTAATTCAAATAAGCATCATAGTGTTATTTTTTGAAGACTTCTGAAGGTAAATAGTCTTATTCGATCAAAAAATATTTATTTTTAACAATTTTATAGCAATTTTACGCAAAAATGTATTTTCGCTATGTAAATTACTAGCCAATTTCAAATTAAAAAAATACGTGTTATTTTTGATATTCTTCAGATATGGGGGGGTAGCTGGAGGGCAAAAATTTTGGGCCACCCTAATATGCATACGTATGTGCGAGAAAATTCCTAAAATGTATGTAAATTTATAATGTAAGCACTTACATATGTATGTGTGTAGGCATACAATTCAATTACTTAGATTTTCTTAGAATTGGCTTATTCGCCTGGCAACAAAAACCAAACAAGTCAACACAGTCTCCACCAACGCCCCACACACACACACACACACACACACACACACACACACACAGACTCCGCCACAAAGAAGATTTATGCGATTGTTTTTCCCCCAGAGTTCTCTATAATCAACGAACATAAATCGGCGCATGTTGTTGTTGTTGTTGTAATGTTCAAATATGATTACAGGCTCTTACGTTGTTAAAAGACATACAAACATACACGTACACATACACATACATACAGTCATATCTTTGAATTTATGAACTTTTAATGTAGCACCAAACCAAACCCAGTCTTCGTAGATACTTAGTTAATTTTTAATGCTCCGATGCCTCTCTGAAGCATCAAAGCAACAAAAACAAAACGTTAAAGCAAACAAATCAAATCATTAATGTATATTTTCCACATTCAATTGTACAATTGTTAACAAATGCTTAAACTGCAAATCAGCAACATCCGACGCCCACTTTGTTTGTTTCTCCCAAAAAAAAAACAAAAAAAAAACTATTAGATAGCAACGATTTCGTATTGAATGAAGACTTTAGCTTTGAGCGCCTTAAGTGGAGGATGAGGCTAGCAGCGCAACATTTGTGTGGACTCAAAGGATATTGGCACTTGAGAGAAACTACACATCTCTTATATATATATATATATATATATATATATATATATGTACATATGTACTCGCATACCCAGATATGTATTTAGTGCTTTACTGACATTCGATAAACAGCTGGCAGCACAAATCTTAAGTACCATTCGATTGTTTGTTGAAGAGGCCGTCGTCAATCGTCTACTTGGCTGTCACTTATTCACTAAGCGTGTGGGTGGGTGCGACTGCGAAAAACTTCAAGATTCTTATCAAAAGTATATACATACATACTTTTATATACAAACATACTTTTATGGGTACAAATGATGCCGCTTTGATTCTGTTAAATAGAATGCTGGTTGTTGTCAAAGTTGAATGAAAGTTAATGTCATCCAGTTCTAATTGGGCGTGTAGCTGACGCTAAGTGGGTATGGGTAAGCAGCTTAATAAACAGGTTTGAGCTAATTAATACCTACATACATAGATTAGTGTAGAGGAAAATGCGGGTGTAGCTTTGTAGCTGCTAGCGCATTTATAAACTAATTCGGTTAGACGATTTCTACTTAAGTGACAATTTCATTCAACAGCTGCTGGCAGGCAGGCGGGGGAGTCTTGTGCGTGGATGTGGCATTATGGCAAAAACAGAATAGCAGCAGGCTTAAAAAGTGCCCGTAGCAATATCCAAGCGAAATGTAGGAATAAAAAAGATTTATAACTTTTAATGGCATCATGAATAAAACTGGAGGCGCAACGAAGTTTTTGCACTTGCTCGCATCCACCCACACACCTAAGCACAGGCATGGGCTGAAGTGCACACTGGGCCTGAATGCTGAATTTGCGATTAGAATTGAAACGTGGGGGAAACGTGAACTGAAGGTTAAAAAGAAAATCGGTTATAGTCTTGAAAATTCGTTAAAAATATTTACTTTTAAATATGGCGGACATAATTTGAAAAGTGATCATTTTGAAATTTGTTACTCGGGGGTTTCTGGGGTCGCTGATTACGAATATTTACGATCATAAGTGTTTAAAACTCAAAATCAATCGGGTCATTGGGTTGCCTTCCGACGTGCCTAGGAGGGAGCTCTGCTGCAAACAATTGTCTGTTCGAATCTTACTTAGCAGCCGAATAGGAATTGCTTGCTGACCATAAAAGAATGTTCCCTGGTGGCAAACATTGATGCCTCGCTATGAACGAGCTGTTCAGGCAGTTCAGAGTGCATCCCCTACGTCCTAATAGTCCCCAGCGTTCAAACTGGTGTAGCCGAATTTATAACTGGTCGGCCGATTTCCTTTTATATTGCCAACTAAATAAGTGCCTTGTCTTTACCTCAAATGCTGCATACGAGCGATTGCTTGTTGTGGCTCCGTACTTTATTGAAAATTCCGGTTGGGTGCGAGAAGAGAAGCAAACTGTTGAAGGTGGCTTCTAAACTGTTCGCGTTATTAACCGTCGGAAATGGGTGCGCAGACATGTTGACGTAAATGTTTTATTGCAGCTTGAACTCATTCGTCCAGTTGGTGAAAAGGGTCGCCCTTGATTTTGTAGACGAGAGGGTTAGACTCGGTGCAGTAAGGAAACGAGAAACATATAGTCGGTTACTTTCAAACACTACTCATCAATGCCATTGTCGGGCGCCAATATCAGGAAATCGACAGCATATGAAATCAGTGAACCCTCTCTTGGGACAGAGGAGACTTCGAGATGTAGAAGTTTCATAATAGTGGGGATATTATACCACGCTATAAAACCCTCCTTTTAACTCTTCATGACTATGAAGTTTTCATCTCAAAAAAGTCTGGTGACCGATTAATGAGGTAACTTGCCGACCACCATTTTAATCCCTGTAGAAGAATCTAAGTTTAATATTCTGTAGTAGCATAGAATGACGGTTTCAAAAGCCTTTGACAAGTGCGGCTCTACAAGTGTTGTTACATGGTCTGTCGGGTCCAAACGCTTTGGAGGCTTCGGATGCTTCTGACTTCTCGTAAGCCGTCCAAACTGCATCACTGGTTGAAGTAAAATGGCGCGCTGGGTTTTGGAAAGTTGTTTAGCCTTCTCGTTACTCGACTTGTGGCCTTAAGCATCGAAAAATGCAGTGTCAGCTGCCAGCTGCTAAAATAGCTTTGCATTTCTTCGGGCACGACGAAGCTTCATAATGAACGAACGAATAAAATTACCCTGGACGGCGTGGATAAGGAACTCAGGCTTGACCAAAGCTTACTCGCACCAGAGTTGAAGATGCAGGTGTTCAAAAGTTTCTTCAACTTCTTCCCTTTATGCCGATTTACAAGTTTCCGGGCCTCCAAGATGAGATCGCTGGTACAGATATCCCTGTACTTTTATCAAAGTTTTCAACTTCAAATCCCAGGGTAAGAGATGCCGTTCCAACTTGCTGCTGACACACTTTGGAACACACACTCCAACAACACTCGCTGCCCATCGATTTCCTTGCACTAACGCCTATAATAATCGCCGCATCATCTTACCACTTAACGGATAGCACACCACCTAACACCATTGTCTATTCGCTTTTATTGCGACTCGTAAAACTCATTCATGACCATGAAGCCAACCACCAATGGACCACGGCTGATACCCATATCGACTGCAATGGCAAGCCAACAACCAACCAACCAACCAACCAAGTAACCAACAACAAACTAGAGTCATCATCAGCAACAATCAGCGCATCGTAAGCAACTGTCTAACTAACACACACACACAAATACATACATGCAAGTATAAAAACACCCCATGTTAGTTACGAGTATACAATTGGCAATTTTATTGAAGCCACAAAAATTGCATTTGGCCACACGGCTGTGTGGCCGACTTTAATGGTGTTGCAAGTTGTACGAGTAAGTTGCAATTGCCAAGCAAACAGCCTGGCCAGTACATATATGCCTTTTCTTTTTGGCATTTTCCTACCGAAAACTTAACAGCGCAGAGGCCCTTAAATAAAATTGCTGCCAGCAGCTAGTAAATATGTTCGAGAGCAGTGGCTGCACTAACAAAAAATAAAGAGAAATTGTGGTAAAAGCTCGAATTAGAGCGTGAAATTGCCACACGATGTGCTGATCTGACCGTGAAGGGGGGGACGGGGGGCGGAAAGCAACCACAGCACCGCATGGCAACACCAGCATACATACACACGCACAAGTCGAACACTTGGACATGGCGTTGTATGTACATGCGAGCTTTTTTCCTGATGAAACATAGTACATACATGCGCACGCATATACATACATACATACATACATATGTACATAAGCATGCACAAGCGATATTTCACACTTCATCTTCGTGTCCTTTGCCACCTCTTGATAGTTACAATTTGCCACTGGAAAATCTATGAAAATAAAACTAAGTAAAATCAAATGAAACTAAAAGTTCAAACACGCGTCGCTGATTGAATTTCACAAAATTTTTAAATGAGATTTTTCACACCCCAATAATTTCCCTTTTACATCTTTATCAACTCTTTTTTTTTTGTGTGTGGCGAATTTTACTCTTAATTATTTTTATTATTTTATTTTTTGCTGATTTTTTATTCATTTTCTTGTGTAGCATTGATTGCGCTTAATTGCTTTGGCGTTTCGTTTTTAGCGCGCCCAACAGATTAGTGCAACTTTTCGTTTTTCACTTAAATACAAATTTTTCGCTGACTTTTCTGGAAATTTTTGCTAAAAAAAAATATCTCCCATTGAATTGCTTGGCTACTCAGAAAAATTCTATGGCCAACTTAATTGCTTTGAGATAAGCAGGCAAATGGCTGGCGAGGCGCCTCATTCGTAGCTCGTAATGGCGTTCATTTTAATTATTTCTTCAAATGTTTTGGCTTGTTTGCTAGCAAATTTATTTGCTTGATAATTGCGACAGTAAGCGGCAAATTAAATAGGCCAACATCTAAATGGCGTTTAGCTGAGAGCAAAGACGTTAAAGAACCAGTAAAACTAAAGGACCGATTTTATTATGTGTTAACGGGGAAATGAAGATGTGTCTTTAAGTTTTAGAGATGTAGCCTCTTAGGAAATGAGATTTTTGTAAATTTGTTTGCCACCCTGTCGGAAAAATCAACCAAAAACCCTTTAAGAATATCATTACAAAAGTTTGTTCGGGGGACAGCATCTTCGCTTTATTTCCCGCGCAGGTATAAATTGAGCAATTGGGAATCCTGAGTATGTATTGTCGCGTCTCCTTTGTTTTTTCCTCCGTTTTACCCTAATTTCCTTCACTCGAACAGGTTGGAGCGCACTCTACCGGCAACTGGTTGCGTTAATAAAAGCTATGCTTGAAGAGGCCCGTTGGTTTGCGGACCGGCGGGTAGGTTGCGGCCCAACTCGTAGCTGCGCGTTGTAGCAGAACGAAATGAGCAGTGAATTGGGAAGCATCCCAATTGTGAACGTTAATAATATTTCCAAATTCTAATTTTCGAACGATTTACCAAGCGAAGTATTAGAGGTTTTTACATTACAATTGTTAGAGAGAGCCAGTCGAGGCGTTCAATCGAGTCGAGGTGGGGATCATCGCATCGGTAGTATTGGTATCGGACTTGGCGGACATACGTTGACCCGCAAGAGAACGCCGTGGTCGATGCACATCCCGTGCATAGCTTAAGTATCCTTTGTGTTGTGGTCTGTATTCTTTTCATTTGTGTTGTTGGTAGATTCCACACTATTGTACTCCTCACCAATCCTTTTAGCGCACCGCACCCAAAGCTCAGTCACTTGGCGGGTTAAAGATATCCCCGACAGCTGGTGCGGGTTGGGCCACCTTTCGGTTGGACCTCATCTCTAGTGCACCTACAATCAAGGATTGTTTTTTTTGTATTTTCGCGTTTGATAATTGTCGTTTCACGTTGAGTTTTGTAAATATATACGTTTGAATTTATTTAGTAGTTTTCTTCATAATTTTCGACACGCCCAAATACGGGTAGTTAGTTGCTTTTTAACAATTTCGAAGCCTATGCTGTCTTCCCCTTGCCGTTGTTGCTTGCTGCCTTAGTTCATACTGTAATATTTTTACATACCTAGACTTTTTGTTTCCCCCACTGGCAACCCGCCATATCCATTGAGTCAGACGGTTGCTAAATTTTTGTCATCGCCTTCCTGTGCATTTGTTTATTTGGTTGGTCCCTTGTATTGTTGTTGCACTTACAATAGGTTGGTAGAACACGTTCGAAGCAAAAAGTGTAGGCGGGAACCATTGCTCTAGTCTGTGATTGATTTATATTGATGACTTTTTTAAATAAAAGTTTTCGATAACTGTTATCTAAGACAAATAATATAAAAATCAAAAATAACTCTTATTTACAGATGATTTAGATAAAAGTCAAAAATAATTGTTATTTTGGATTTATAAAATAAAAATCAGAAAAAACTGTTATTTATGGAGTAATTAAATAAAAGTCAAAAAATAATTCTTAAAGAGCGATTTTTTTTAATAAAAGTTTTAACTGTTATGGTCCCTGGGCGCAAGTGGTTTGTGAAGGGGAAGAGTTCATAGAGGTTGTAGTGGCTCTGCCAAATGAGCATACAGGTCTCAAATTCCTGTAATTTTTGTACCGTGATAGGATGGCAAGAGCTAACTCGGCAAAAAAAACCGGAAAGACACGAGCTTATAGCAAAGGCATTTCCCGGGCAACCGGGCAATAGCCGATGAACTGCTTAGGCTTTTTAAGGATACATTTTCAAACCTTTATTCAAAATACGCTGCAGAAACGACTATAGTTGGGCCTTTCGTCACTCAATGAGCCACAGAAGCTACATACATATTTATATACGAGCAGTTCGTGGTCTTCCAGTGTGCAATGAATCTCTTACTGATCCAGTCCCTTCAAGTCGAGTGGCTCATTTTTCGTCTTGACCTTATTTTTCTGCTTCTCCCTTTCCTTGTTTGTACTCAGCAACCGTTTGTCGATTGCTATCGAGTTTAAACCCCAGTGGATTCTTAACTCCATCGTCGCAACATATTCATTCAACATCCAAGTTTAACCGCCTCACAGCAGTCGAATTAATCCACACAGCTGTTCTATACAGCTAATATCAAAATTAAAAACCCTTATGACCTCCGCTTCAGCGCATTCATGCTCGCATTCACTCTTTTATTTTCTACATTTATCACAAAATGACAATCTTAGGTAAAAAAAACAGCCAAGAGGATTAAATGGCGGGTGGTCAAACAAACGGTAGCACACACAAAAGTAAACAAATACACACGCTCTGTCACACTTTTCTGTGTATATGGAATTTTACTACCAAAGACAACAACACAACATCAGAGGTAAAGGCTCAACTAACTTTAGACCTACTTACTTATCTACACGAAACTATAAATCGTCTAAAAACAATAAACATTTCAACCACTTGATGTTATCCTTACGTTCGTTTTATGCCCTTTTGCTTGCTGCACAGCACCCCCCCTTCCAATCTATTGGCGGCGCTACCCCATCGTGCGCGCTGAAAGCGCACAAAATGCGCGCCGCGCTGCCAAAAGGCTTGAGGCTTACAAATGTTGGCTGTTGTCAGCTTAGTTGAAAAGTTTTCAATAAATAAATAAAACCAAAAGTGAAACGTAAAGTGAAAAGCAAAAAAAGCGAAAAAACAACGAAAAAGCGAAAAGGACGACAAAGGGCAGGCAGGAAGTGCAACGCAAGCGCGCAAAAGATGAAATCGAATAAATTTGCCAGCGAGGGCATCTCGATGAGCCAAAAGTAGTGTATAGCAGCAATGGCGGCAGGCATCCAAACCGAGTGACCTCCTTTCGGGAACAGCGAACGAATGTTGTTGTCTGCTGCTGTCTGTGGTTTTTGGAGTTTTGTCTTTTTGCATGGCTTACTTCGAATATTTATGCGCTTTTAATGATACCAAAGTAGTATACCGAGAAGTTTTATGTATGTAATTTATATGTATGTATAAACATACCTATGTACATAAATACTATCCATTTCGCGACGGTAGATAGCCTAAGTACTATATACGAGTAGTATTTGTGGCAAGTGTGGCATAATACTGTTGGCGCTTAGAAAGTTGCGGCAAACAAATGGCCAGTGGAAAGAGTGAGCGCTCAAAGTTAAATTACGGGTGAAATAAGTAATTAAAATGCACACGCACACAACAATGCGTAGCCATTAATGGCTACACAAAAATCCAAAGGAATTCATTAAACAAATAAGGCAAATTTGTGGGGCGTCAAAACCGCAAATCATCTTCAGAGTAAAAGTAAGAAAGTGGAAATGAAATTCGCAGACCATGGCCAAGGCGCTGGGCAGGAAGGCAAGCCACAAGTAAACAACAGCAACAGCAACAACAACAAGCTCCTCCTCCTTCTCGATCGGGTGTAAATGGACAGGAAATGAGATAAAATCGTAAACGGAAGTTTGTTAACAAGAGCAAATTCAACAGCGGAGGGGCGCAAAAACAAGCTGGGACACCACAAGCGCTACGAGTGTCTTTTAGCGCAAATAAAAATGAAAGCAGTGAAAATTTGCCGGCTAGCACGCCCACAAGCGTGCAATTAAAGACGAAAATAGGATGCGAACAGCCACGTACATACATATGCATGTATGTATATTAAGGTGGCCCCTAAAATAACAGCATAATGAGGCACCGCTTTATTTTATACGTAGAAAATAAAAATATTTACGAAAATTTCAAATTTTGATTTTTTTTTACTTCGACCAGCTATAGTTCAGTGAATTTGTGGATATTTATACCAATAAGGTTAAGTAATATGAAACAAATTTTCAGATTTAAAACCAAAATTTTTGCGAAATCTTGCCATTAAAAAAAAAAAATTTTTTTAAAAACCTTAAACATTTTTTTTTAATTTTGAAATTTTCGTGGGTATTTTTATTTTGCACGTATAAAAAAAAACATGAAGTGGTGCGCCATACAAAATTTTTATTTGTATTTATTTATATTTACAATTTATTTTATACGTAGAACACAAAAAGCAAGATGTTGTTGTTTTTAAGGACATCCTTCAAAAAAATTTGGGTTTGAAAAAATATTTTTTTTTTTAATATTTACAAAATTTTTACTTTGACCAGCTATAACTCAGCGAGTTTAGGAATTTATAAGAATAAGTTCCAATAATATCAAAAATTTATCACATTTCAAGCCAAGGTTTTGTCGAATTTTTGCGATTTAAAAAAATTTTTAGTTTTTCAAAACCTGGTAGCGATCTTAAACATGTTTTTTTTTACTTTTGAAATTTTCGGGGATATCTTTATTTTGCATGTTGATATTTTTAACATCCGCCCTAATGTATACATATATGTATATCACAACAATTGCCATTCTATTTTGTACGTAGAACAAAATTAGGGGGTACCACACAAAAAATTTTGATGTTGTTATTTTTAAAGACCGCCCTAATGTAGTACTGTATATACCATATATATCACACCAGTTGCCAATTTGACATGTCTCTGAGGCCAAGCAAAGCAAACAATTCAACAAATTAGCAGTAAGTCAAACAATTATTCAACTCGAATCGAAATGGTAGTTGTGCAAATAAAAATGGCAGCTGAAAGAAATCAGCGGCGGCAACGTAAAAACCGAAAGGAAGTAGGCGTGTGCATTTAAAGAGAATTGAAGCACCCACTTCTTTTTTAGCTCGATGCTAGCAAAAAAAAAAAAAACAAAAAAAAAGCTCGCCCAATTTGCTTGTAGCATAATTTATTTTGAGGAAAATTAAAAGCAAAGCCAAGTCACTCTAACAAAAATATATCGCTCGCGCATCAATCAAACGAAGTATCTAATTTTAGCTGAAATATTCATACTTACCATCTCTTTAAAATTCACTAATTATATGCTATATATGTATGTATGTATGTACATAGTACACAGTTGTAGCTCGCAAACTGACCAGTAGCAGGTGTCTGCCTAACTAAATATTCGCATTTGTTGCTTGTCTAACGTTTGAATACTTTAATAGCCAACGCCATGGTTGTCAGCTGCTCATTATTTCACTTAAAATGCCTGTGTAATAATTTAAAAGGAAATACATTCATAGATATATATGTATATATATTTTGTTGGCGCGCATAAATTACGTTGTCGGTGGGAAGCAACAAATCAACAAAGCTTTTAGCATTTATTTCACAGGCTTTTGTTAAATTTAATGCATTATTTTTTTTGTTATTGAGCTACTCGCTTACTGCTACATAAATACAATCTGTGTCGTTGAGTTTATTTTGCATAATAAATTGAGTTTATTTCATTTGTAAAAGGAAATCATTTATATTTTTCTATTAAGATGTCATTTGGTACATGCTCCTTTGGTGAAATTCGCTAAAGGAAATTTAGTTGATAAATATAATAAGGATAAGGAAGGCATTGTAGAACTGCGTACCACCCTTACAGGGCAGTCAGACGTGGCAATGGAAGTACTTTTTTAACGCGTTTTGTGGTAAAATTTTGAAGATGAAATTTAACTTTCGCTTGGGAGCGCACAAAAAATATATACTGTCACTTTTTGGTAATTAATTTCGCAAATAATATTTGCATGCAATTGAAAGTGCGCAAGTTGCTTGGAATTTTACTTTTCTTCTGCAAGTGTATAATTTTATAACTTTAGAATCCGAAACTTAGCAACGCAAGCACAACTCGCAAAGGGCAACTCGGGGAATGCCAGCTTAACCAAAGTTATTAACCCTTTCAGAACCCAGCGAGGAAATTGTGTGAAGATGTTTAAAATTTTCTGTTTTATTTTCAATGTCCCTCATTATAAGCTTTTACATATTACGTTTCAACTGTGTGTCATCAAATCTTGCAATCAAATTTTAACCAACTTCCCAATGAGCTCGATACTTGAAACTTTAAATTTAACTCAGAACACGATGGCAACGCAATATGAAATATGAATTAGTCCTCTAGGTGGCGCACGTGTCGAGATATTTGGAGACCCCGTACTTATGGGCCGCTTTAGTACATATTTAAAATGTGTATTTCCCACATGAAAAAGGATAAGTCCACTATAAGTTTAGTATTAGTATTAGTTTAGTATTACTTAAATGGAAGGAAATAACTCTACAAAAAATTTAACCGTCGTGAGGTGCGGGGTGGACTTTAATTTTTTTATTAACCACTAATAAAAGCTTGTCTTTAAAATTTGTTTTAAATAACTTGTTTTTATTTAGCATTATGATAATTTCAGAAATAAATATTTTACCAGAACTAGAAAAATTTTCCAAAAATTAGAACACAAAATTTTAGAAAAAGATTAATTTGTTTTTTTTTTTGTTATTTTACGGCCTTATAGCAATTATATTCAACAATTGAGCTCGAGGCCGTTTTTATAATTGTTATAGGGCCATAAAATAACAAAAAACAAAACAAATAACTTAAGGACGAGCACACCTAAAAGTCAAACACTCTAAAAAATAGAATTATTAACAAAAACCAACAACCACATGATCAAGTGTAAATCGTAGCGGAATAGCTGCGCTGGATTGAGTTGGCTTAGCAAATAAAAAAGTGGGAAAAAAGCAACGATAATTTACAAGGCTAACTTAGCACAGTGCGTAGGCAACTGGCTGAGTCAGTGGGATCATCGGTTCGAATCCTACTGAAAGAAGTCTGATGAGGAAACGTGGTGATTTCCGAAATAGCTATCACTTCTACCATTTTTTCAAATTAGTTTTTTATTAAAAACGGCCTCGAGCTCAATAAAAATTGTTGAAAAAGCCTAATTTAGAAAAAAAAAGTTTATAAATAAAACGTTAGTTTTAATGAAAAAGTAATATTTAGAAAAAAATTTTTAAGTTTGTTTTTAGAAAAAATATTAGAAAAATGGATAATTTTTAGAAATACGTAACTTTTAAAACAGATTAGTTTTTAGTGTTGCTTTTCCACAATAGTTTTTATTACAAACGACCTCAAGCTCAATAAAAATTGTTAATAAAAAAAATCTTAAAAAAATAAATTTTTTTTTAAGAAAAAATGTTTTTGCCTTTAATAGAATAAAATTTCATAAGAAAAAATCTTTTTTGGGGAAAAATGTATGGAGGAAAAATTTGAACGAAATTAAAACCACAAAAAGTTTTTTTTAGCATATGTATTTTAGAAAAATTCATATATTTTTTTAGACTTATGCTGGATTTCCACTAGGCATGAAATGGCAGAAATTTTAATGACAAACTTGGGAATTAAAAATTATTATTTATTGTCAATACTTAAACAAAAATAGTCATTTCCACACGGCCTTTTTTAAATGCCTCCAATTGTTTGCCTAGTGGAGATTCGGCATTACAGTCCAGAAGGGAAGCTAAGTCGAAAAGAATAAAAATATAAAATAAGAAAAATTCTAGGAGCTATTTCTTAGTACTTAACTCAGAAAATACGTTTTTTTTGATTATGGACTATTTTATTCTTACAGCAAATGAGCGATATGTAAAAGTATGTATGGATGTGCAATACCACTTTTATAGACATGCCACAACTTTTCACTATTAATTCATTAACTCTTGACCCTACTTTTCTAATGGCTTATATCTCTTGTTTTTTTTTTCATTTACAGATCACGCCGGTGAACTTGGTTGGGCGTTCACCTTAATCATAGTTTCAATCATATCAGCTCTTATAGGTGCTATTGTAATGGTCATAGTTCTAAGGTGTAGAAGGTGAGTCAAACATATTTCTACATAACAAAGATATGAAATTTAGTATACACTCATACTCATATATTATTTGAGCTACTCAAAACTAACAAAACAACAGCAATAGAAGTTAATTAAGACACAAAACGAAAGACTTAAATGACAAACTCGTCAACAGGTAAGCACAATTTTTTTTTTCAACATATAGTTAAATACATATATGTATATCACCGTAAAAATAGCAGCCGAAGGAAGCATCATGATATTCACCTAAAAAAAGATAGTAATAACAAATGACCAACAAAACAGGCAGCCAACCAGTAAGTCAATTAGTCAGCTGATATTTGACTTTGCGCGCACATTAAACCTGCCATACATACACACAAACATACATACATATGTACATGCATCCAGTGATATCTAAGTGTGTTGTACATAATTATATTGTCGGCTTTAGTTATGTGCTAATAATGGAAATGAAATTAACACGAGTGTTGTACATAGATAGTAAGTAGGTACTGTTGTTGTATGCGCATCAGTGCCACCGTTGAATGAGATGTTAATTGGTGCGGCGGCGGCGGCGCGCATGACAGCCAAACGGGAATGCAAACAGCAATAAAAGCGCTGATGAATACATTTTGAATTATGAATGCGAACATGCCGAGGAGGAGAGCAAAGTGTGGGGCAAGTGAGGCATGCGGTTGGGGAAGGCATTTTTCAGTTATAAAATAACTTTATACATATTTGTATTTGTATTTGTTATTTGAACCGGCGCTTAAGCGCTTTGATAGAGTTAATTTTAAAGGTTTTGTAGCTATTTATTTTTTTCTGTTTTTGTTTTTTTTTGCTTTTGAATGCCATCAAATTAAGTCACGAATATCTCAGTTAACGGACCACCGTTTTTTGTTTTTTAACGGCACTTTGATGTATATTAAAGGTTTCATAAACGATTTGAGGCATGCAACCGTTGGAAAAATCGTGCGTTTAACTAGGTTTATTGTCAATTCGCTAGTGAATTCCTTTTATTTAGATTGTGCACAATATAAGTTTAATTACGCTTACATTATTGTCGATTTCTGTGTATTCAAATTTGAAAAGTGCTCTCAAAAAAAAAAAGTCTAACCCATAACTCATTTGCCGCCTTAATGTTTTACCAAAAGTCCATTCATCATTGCTGTCCCATGTGTTTTATGCAACATTTGCCTCGCTTATGTGGGTGGCAAATATCCCTTCACATTCTTTTTTTTAGCCTTATTGCATATTTTATTTTTCCGTAATTATGCAATTACTGCTCAATTAAAATGTCAGTATGGCCATTAGTGGGCATTGTAAGTCGATACAAGAAATTTAAATTGATTTAAATTGCTCGAAGCTTGACAAATTGCTAGCTGCATAAACTTAAAATTTAAGACTTAAATTACAACATAGTCTTTTTTTTTAAATGACCATAAAGTAAAGTGTCTGCATCGAATTTTAAGTTCTTTAGCGTACAAAATTAAGCGCATCTAATGCGCAGACGTGTATTGGAAAATGTAATAAACTCCTTGAAAATGCCATTGTTGGAAACAAAAATAAAAATTTGATTCAATAGGTATGTATATTTTAACTATAATGAAAGAACAAGTCTCTCGTACGTGGGCAGCAAAAAAAGTTTGAGTCACAATATTAATAGCTGCCAAGCAGTGTCGTCACTCGTGGGGGTAGGCTCGTAAAATTAAGTTTACCAAAATTTTTTTCCTGCCGATTGATTCTTCTTACGGCACGAGGTTACTTTAGGCGAAATGGTTGCACCGAATAGGGGCACTCTGGCCCACTGTCACCGATCCTTCGCTGTGCGTCGAGAACAAAATTTCGCATTCGGTAGCTGTCTGTTCGCGAGAGCTCCTCAGCGCCAGTTAATAGTAAGTGCGATCTAAGGTGTTTAGACTGTAGCCTCGCAAAAACTGAACAGTTTAAGATAAAGTTTTGGGACGACTCAACCTCACTAAGCAGCTTTTATGGTGCGAAAGCGGGGGAAAAATACCCAACGGCCAGTACCCTGTCAATACAACCACCAGTATTTACAGCTTCGGTTTTATGAACCCAACAAGATCTCTTGGCCGCCTGCGATTCACCATCGGCAAGAAGGACCGTGACGTTGCATATGGTCATATTCTCGCCTAGCTGGCACGAGGCCTGCCAGTCAAATAATGGTCCACTGTTAGCTAAAGATACCTGCACTCTCTGGTTTTTTAACTGTGAGATGAACTCGTGGGTTTCTTTCCTGGTCAACTCATCCACAGCACAGTTTGGAGGTAACGCATTCCCCTACTAGCCTTGGCTTTTAGAGTAGATGTTTACTTCCAATTCCACACAATCGACTGTTTCCTTAATACTACAGTGATCTGGCAACCGAAATTCGAGATTAATAGAGCGCTCCATCCATACCGTTGTGCCATCATCGCTCTCACTTTTCGTTCTGACAAAGATTGTTTCTTTCGATTGATGACAATTTACTGTGGTTTTAATCAATTAGAGGCAATGCTCTATTTCCAATAAATGTAAGTATGGAAAGAGTATGGTGTTCCAAATTTTGTGTTCTGATATTCAGATAATTATGAAGGAATTTGTTTCTCCCAAATGCTTCATCAATCGTTTCCGTTATTGTTTGGCCAATAAAACTTCACGGGCTCCCAAGTCAATATAAGCAGCTGCAGGAATGACAGATAACAAAAAAAAAACTGAGTTTTTGATGCACATATTTAAACTGAGAAAAATCCATGCAACGCCTAAACTTGATAACGATATTTGAGTTGGTTTAAAGTTGGAATAGACGATCCTCAGAAAAGCTATCACGACACAATAAACAAATAACGCCAACTACATGTCGAACTATCACACTATGCCATATACATATTCGACTAGAGGGTTTTTGAAGCTCACTTCTTCTCGGGCCAAGGGTATATTCAGTTTTCTCTAGGCATAGATCGTCCAAAAAACATTCCCTTTAGAACCCAAGCAGCTGCTCCCGAAAGACCCCCGACCCGTCTTTGCACTACCGAAAGTTCGTTGAATTATTTGGGGCAGAATTTCTCTTCAAAAGTTAACAGTGTGCCAGTTGAGTAAGCCCTCGAGTATAGACCGCACTTGTGGACAATGGATCCCTCGGAACTCAAAGCGTTGAGTAGATGTCTCTTTTCCCACTACGAGTGGGAACTTAACAAGATCGTACTGGGTATCTATAAGTCCGAGATAAGAAAAATAAAAGCGATTAATGGTGGAAATTTTGCTAATACGTGGAAGGAAACTGCTCCCCTTGGGATACTTGAAAAATCCACCAGCGGAGGGGAATCGCTTAAGCTTCTCCTCGACGTTCATTTTCCGTGTACCGTTCGTAGAGTGGTGAACTGCCTTTGGTAAACTGCTAGATAAGCGCCTACTGCTTTGGGTGATTAATTCTTTTAATCCTAGACTGTAACTGTAAAATCATAATTTATCTAAACGTTAAAAATGGATTTATATTTTTTCGATCAAATTTAGCTGTTATTTAATCATTTTTATATTTGCGATCATATTGTAACTGTTATTTTTAGGTTTTTTTTTTAGATTATGAAAGATTTAAATCGTTCATAAAAACCCCGTCTCCATTATAGCGGTTAAAATTTATTGAAAAATAAGAATCCAAATTTAACGACTATTCTTGATTGAAAAAATATAGATTTTCCAATTATTTAAAAGTGATATTTAACAGTTATTTTCGGTCCCTGATTTTAAGTGTTGTGGAGGTTTCATGTCGCTGGTTCACTCCCATCTTTGCCAGCTGCGTAGACCCAGGGGTTTATCCGAGCACTTGAAGGTCTGTGAGGGTCACATTTATTCCCAAGGCGGAAAAAGCTCTCATGCGTATCCGAAGGATTTCAAACCAATCAGCCTCCCTTGAGGGATTAATTTAGCTATATATACAAAATAGGTTTCCTCAGGAACGATAACGACTCTGCTTTTCATATTAAACTAAAATGAATGCATTAAAGAAAAATGCTATGACGGAATAAAATCTCTTGGCCTTGAAATGGCCATTACATTATTGAGTTATCCCCAGATGCCGATATTTGGCATACAGCTCTGTGTGTAGCCGTGCCCTTTATTTGCTGATCGATCAAAAGAAGAACCATTTTGCGAGCAGTGTTTAGCCATTCCTTGCCACAGTAGAGACTAAAGCTATGCAGTTGACAGTTTCGGCATTTTAAAACTCTCAAATAAATCGATGTCTACGGTGACAACGCAGTCGCCCCCTTCCTTTACTAATTTCCGCATAAGCCCATGAAAAAATGCACAAAAAATTCAGTCATTTTCAAGCATCACAACAAAGTGTAGTATTAAGCGTCAAAGACGGCGGCAGTAATGGCACTGACTTGAACAAGAGGAAGCATATAATTTTTGTATATATATATGCATATCCAACAACAGCTTAAAAGCGAACCAAGAACAGCAGTGAAACTCCTACAAACAAATTTTGCTTGTACATATATATTTTTATTTTTGCGTAAAAACATCAAGCTGGCGCTGCAAATTAATGTCACCTTGGTTCGGTAAGCGTGGGACGGCTGTGATTGGCCATGTCACAGCAGAAAATTGTCAAACCTATGCTGATAAAAAACACACCCGCTTATATTCTCATGCCATTTTGCATTCAATTTGTATGTAAAAATTGTTGGAATATTTTTTTTTTTCGTCTACCTTTGTCATACGTTTACAAGCATACTCGTATTTAAAGCGTTAAATTAGCAAAAATTTAATAACGCGCATTCAGGAGTGTATTAAAATGCATTAAAGTGTATTAAAATAACAACAAAAGCACAACTTTGTAACCACTCACCGGCGTAGTGCGCTGCGACAACCAATTATAATGTCATGTCATTTTTTTCTTCTAGTGTTGTACAGCGCATTTAATACACTGCAAGAAATTTGGTTAAATAAAACACCGAAACATATTTCTACTGGTTTGTTGTTGAAACTTTTGTAGATTTTGGTTTGGTTTCTCGATCGCTCGAAAAGGTCGTATGAGAGTACCGTTCCTTCTTCTTTTAATTTTGGTTCAAGTTTGACCTGCAAAATTCTAAACAACACTTGAGACGAATAAGATCTACTTATGAATTTTTTTTGACTTCCGCGATTTTCAAAAATCTCAAGTTTTTTTCAAATTTTTTGTCTAAATTGCTTTAAACAGAAACTCCCTGGGAGGTTTCATCTCATTTCCCTTTCCTCCTATTATGAATAAAAATTCCCGGTGGATTTTTTATATTAAATGGCTTAGTTGTGCTGTCAAAAAAGTGTCAAACAGCTCTTGCGAAGTTCGAAGTTTCTCCTCTCAAAATTGTCGAGGAAAATGCTACTCCCTGGTAGTTAGTTATTGGAGGATTTCTTTCTCGGGAGTATTCAGAATTGGGCTGTATGTATATAATAAGGGTATTGATTAAATTTGTTTTTTTTTCTTATAGAAGTTTTCATTTGATTTTTTTTTTTGTCAGTGTATGTGCATATTTTCGCTTCAGCTGTACAACATTTGCCACATCTCAGTCTTTCTCAAGTGTTGCTTGTTGCTTTAATTGCGAATAATGACCAATAAAGTCGTCGCTTTCAAGCGTGAAGTGCTTAACACAACAGCAAACAGACAACAACAAACATTAATAACAACACTCCTAATTAGAATAAGAGTATATAAAGTAAATGTTACAACAAACACCTGTACCTTCGAGCAAATCTTTTCTAACTGAAACTGTAAAAGTTGCCTACAAATGCAAATAATTGACCAGTAGGCAATGTGCATTTGAATATTGGTGTTATTTGTACAAAATACAGTACTGCACCGATAAGTTCGGTTAAGCGAAAATATGGCAACAATGCATACACCAACTTTCCTAAGGAAATGCGTACTACATAGCCTCAATTCGGCAAGACAGCATCAGAATTGCCGTTATTGGATTTTTTCTACCAAAATTTGTCGATTTTTTTCTCTTAGTAGGTTAATAACACCGGCACACAAAAAATTAGTGGTTTGTGCTTTTAACCAGACACATCTATCGACATGTATTTCGACCCGCTGAATCCGAATCTGAGCTTCGTTTGACTCGTACAACCTCAAAATTTCGAGTAAATTGCGAAATTGCGAATATTTTGCCATTCACAATTTTCGCAATTAACTCGCCGTCGTCACCACAGGAAAGTGCTTCAACTCAATCAGGGCTAAGACTAAAGGCAGCAGGAATGTTTACTCGGAGGACTCTTGGCCGAAGAAATATTAGAGAAATAGACGACAGCACTGACTACGTCAATCCTCGCGTTAGCCTTAGGGTAGGACCAAGAGTAGTAATAGAACAAGAGGAGTTGTAGAAAGAACTAAGGTCCAATCGCCATACTTACAACCTTTATACAGATCGGTCAAAGATGAAAGAAAGAGTGGGGGCTACAATTTTCTGAGCTGAGCTTAAACTCCAGTAGTCATACAGTCTCTCAGACTACTGCTACTAGCCAGGCTGCTGTTAAAGCAATAACGGCTGTGAAGACTAACTGTCAGTCTGTGTACAGTAGTGTAAGACTAGGAAAGTTCAACTTTGCATGCCTAGACAAGTCAATATCCACTGGGTAACGGGACACAAATATATATAGATGGGAAAGAGCAGGCTGATATGTTGACTAAAACCGGCGCAAGCTTGCCATCAGTACCCTTCTATAAGCCACCAAAAAAATAAAGTTAGACTCAGCACTTACGCACATATACTGAACGCGACCTCCAAGTGGTATGCGCTTACATGTAGCAAGGTCGCCAAATATTTGTCCGTTCATGCACTCATCAAACAACCAAATACCTGCTATCACTCCAAAGAGAAGACTTCAAAATAGTTGCAAGAATACTTACGGGACACTTTCCAGCATCACCTCATGCGGCCAATCTAAGGCTAACCAGCAAGATGCTTATACAGTGTGCAATATGGACGCTGTTAAGGGGACTTTGAAACACGGCCAACGCCACTGCCCAGCTCTTAGTAGAAGCCGGCTAAACAGTGCATTATAAGTAGAATTTAGAATTCTCGCCTCTTTGCCAGTCCCTGGCAACACCTTGGGCCAGTTTTTAGTCTATGTAATGAACCTATTTGTTCAGCCAACCGTATCTAATCTTCAAGTCAGATAGAACGAGTAGTCGTAGTCTACATACTTCGTTCATGGGATTAAAATGAAATTGAAAGCACCATTAGCCATTAATGAACAATAAAGCCTTCAAGATACATTGTTATCATAAAGGACTATTTGAAACCTTCGTTAGATGCTCTCTTTCTGCGTTACTCTCACGAAGCACGAGAACAAGAAAAGTCATAGAGATAAGACAGAATTGAAAGGGACAGCCTTAGACACGTGGGGAAAAATTAAATTACGGTTCAAAATTGCCAAACTCTTATCGATTCGTTACCGGAAATTACTTCAGCTATTAGAAGAGCCTGGGGATGAGCCCGCTATATATTGAAAAAAGTTTTAGGTGTCCTTTAAATTATTCTACCATTCTGAAAACGCTTTTTTGTGAATTAATATGTTTTAACTACATAAAACTGTTTTTCATTAATTGTGTTACTCATACGCCACGTTGCACAAATATCCTTTTTTGAGAATTTGTACTAATTCAAAATATTTTTACATAAATTATTTTATATTGGGTTGCTTTTGACATTTTATATTAAATGTTAAGTATTTTTGCTTATTTATTTATATACCACACTCGACGGAAATGACAAACCTACGAGTGTATTTCTGCCACGAAAAGGCTTCTCCTTAAAACTAATTGCCATTCGGAGGCGGCTTAAAATTTTAGGTGCTTCATTTGTATTATACCTAAAGACGCGTACAAAAAACAAAACTGTGAGCTTCAAATATTTATTTATTACTACATTTGTTTGCATCCAAGTTCCAAAGCGATATGGTACCAGGCGGATAAATTTTCTTATAGTGGGTGTATAACGAACATCCTCTCTTTTTATTTCACCAAAAAAAAAATATATATTTTTTTTTTAAGGAAAATTCTAGACCATTTTTGTTTTTTTGCAGAAAATAACCGGTAATTTTTATATTTATTTATTACGATTTTACAAATAACCTAATTTAAAAAATAAATGTACTTTTGCATTTGGAAGTTCCAATAATGGTTTGGTAAATTGTCGAAAAACTCCTAATGTTCTGGAAAAGGTCTCAAAAAGTTCCGTAAAATTCCGAAAAATCACCGAAACATCACCAAGAAAATATCCAAGAAAAATCGAAAATTTCCGAAAGGTTTTAAAAACTTAAAATAAAAACAACCTGAAAAGTCCAAAAAACTTCGAAAAAGTTTCGAAAAATAAAACGCGAAATATCCAGAAAACGCGAAATCATCGGGAAGAGAAACGTATTCATCCTTAATTAATCTGAAAAACTTCTGAAAAGTAAGATACGAAAAACTCCGATAAGTTCCAAAAAAAATTTAGGGAAAATTTTTAAATATTCACCAAGGCTTTTTTTCTGCTCAAACAAAATAGAACATGCTCCGAGCAAAAGGGTTCATGAGTAGCATTTCCACTTCGACATACCCGTTATCGAAGCGACACTGTATATAGCCATGCCTAGGTTACCACACTCACATTAGTATGGTATGCATTATTACATGTGAATATGTGAACACTTGTGGCCTCGGATTACGCGCATTTCAAAATGCATACATGCAGAAAACATACCTAACCATGTATGCCTTTGGACACTTGTTGCCTATTACCGTAGTTATGTAGTTTAACTAATGTATTTTTTTTTGGTTTGTTCCTGTTACGTGTAGTTCTTTAGCAACGCTCACGTCACAGTGAGTGAGACAATTTGACGCTGGTAAGCAATAGTCGTGTTTTGGACTATTATTGTTGCAACAATTGTAGTTTTAGAAGTGTTGCTGTAGTTGTTGCAACATATGATACCCGGTTCTTGACGGCGTTATTGCTGCACTTATTTTATTTTTATTTTGTTGTTGTTGTTGTTGTTGAGTGTCGTGTGACATGTTAAGCGCCAAATTAGTCGCAATTACAATGCAATTTCAGTTTAAACACTTTTCGAATATTTATTTGTCGAGCAAGCGTGTGCGCTGTGCTCGTCTACTACATGTTTGCGCGCATACTGATATATGTACTTATGTATATTGTATGAAAGTACATATGTACATATGCGGTATGGGATAAATTTGCAGTAGACTGTTCATTCGTAATCGGCTTTTAATATCATCATTTTTCATATTTGCACATAGTTACCTAAACTAATTTCTGCACGTATAGTGCTTATCATAACTATACGACACTCACATATTGACAATTTTATTATTTTTTTATTTCAATTAGTTTTATAAAATATATAGTTTGTTCTCAAGAATTTTACTTCATGGAAGATGGTATAAAGCTCTGAATACTTTTTAGCTGCAAGGCAATTAACTTCGAAAGAGTTCCAACAGTCCGGGACTATTAGCCTGGCACGCATTTAGAATCTCGCGTCCAGCGGTTGTTATACGTGGCGCTGGACTTCGTTCTTCAGCTCATAAAGATGCCTTCTCGCAAAACCGGGTGAGGCCTCTGCATCAAGCAAGTGTCTTTTCCGGTGCCCACACCTTTAGCATCCTACTAGAAATTGCCGACTGAGCATAATGTTGTGATTTGGGCATCACCGTGTTTGTGATGACATGAGAAGGCATCCCGCCGCCGTCCAGAGTGCTATATTGTGGCATGTCTGAAGCTTCCTTTACTGCGTCAGACTTACCCCCGGAAACCCAACCAGGCGCTGCATAGTTTTGAATCAGCCGCCCAATTTCATTGTATGTTGGGCTTGTCTTTGCCCCAAGTGCTGCCGCAGAGCGATTTGAGGGCTTTGTTGCGGCTCTGTACTTTTTTGGCAAATGCGGTTGTACACGAGGAGAAAGAGAGCAGGATGTCGAAGGTTGTTCTGCAAATATTGCGACGTCTTTTTTCTGGATAATAAAAATGTTTGCTGAGGATTTCGTAGTGGAAAGGGTTAGGCTCATTGCAGTGAAGAAGTGAGAATGGTAACCTTTTAATTTTAAACACGGGCCATCAATTCAATTTCCGGACATCACTAGGGGAGGACACCACCCTGTGGAACCCCTTACTTCATATTCCTAGATTACCCTGGCAGTGTGACACTAAGCCCACCAAGCCTCCTACCTTCGATATGCTCCGGCTTAAACCAACCAGTGTTTGTCTGAACACCTATTGATGGATGTTCGCACCACTTCTGTGTTGTTTGTTTCTAAGTTGAATAGCAACTCTCGAAAACAAATCATTGTCACTTATTTGGACAGAAACAACAGCAGATTACTTCTGGTTCCTTATGCTTGCGTCCTTGCGTCCTACATGCACACTATTGTAGAGCAGCTTCATCGCTTAGGCAGTTGAATGTTTCACTTTACTGCTTGCGAAAGGTCCACAACGACTCGGTAGACAAAAAGACTTCGCCAGAAATATAAAATTTATTAGAGTTTAACAACCCATTTCCAAAAAGAGCTTAACTGCAGTTAACAGCTCAGGGAAGTACAAATAACGTCAACATGGGTTGATCAGCAAGATTTGTTTCATACTTTTTGCTTTTTTTGGTTTCGATTGCTTGTACCTAATATGTATGAGCAATCACCGCTTTGGAGTTGTAATCTCCTTTTTGTAATAGGCAAAATCTGCAGTTAAGGCTTGGTGGAAATGAATGCCGTGGACCTCCACCAAAATACATACATATGTATTTCGAAAACAATATTAAGATTTATGTGAGCTAGAGCGATTTTTAAATTTCTCCAAAAAGATCACTCTTTTGATTCCGCTTAGTAAAACTTATAAACTTTATATGCAGACCTTTTAAGCTTAAACTCTATTACATGATGTGATCTTATGGGAAAAAAAAATTTAAAACCAATTTTACGAAGAATTAAAAAAAAAATTGTTGTAGATATTTTCAAATTGATCCAACTCGCGTAAATTGCAATATTTTTCCAAAATTTTTTGACATAAGTCTTAAAATATAATAAATTTTATAATTCTGAGGGAAAAATATTACCTACCGGTTTTTTTTTTTGTATGGAGCCTGATGCACCCTAATGTACATATACACAGGCGGCTCGAAAAAATTACCACTCTGTCTCAAGAACTACGCTATCCACTGTAAAAAGCTACTCCTAACACATCTGCCTGACGTTAGCGCTGGAGGCAATTCTAGAACTGCGGAATCTGTAGCAAAGAAAAGCTCTGAAATAAATTAAATCAAACTTGGGGGATACAATCTAAAAATATTCCAACTTCTAGGCAATATCTCAAAGGAAATTTTAAGAATTGTCACAGCCATTCTAACGAGACACTTTAGAATGAAGGGCCAATTGCATAAATTATGCTTTGATCTCCACCGTTTCGTGACTCGGACATGGAGACACCTGTACACCTTCTATTCGAATATGACGTCATTTCCAGGAGACGAGAGAAAAGATTCGGCCTAATGCGGGCTCAGTACGAGCACATTCATTCTTTACCACCTAAAGCCTAGAAATTTTTTGATTTAGACCTAACAGAAGTGTTTTAAAAATCTGAGCTCACAATAGACTCTTAGGTGGTAGTCAAAATCACTTTTAAAATTAGATATGAATCCGCTGGTGTGAAGACGGCCACGAAATCGACAATTTGAAACGTCTTTCAGTCGAGTTTGCTCTAATTTAACAGCAAAAAATAGTATGTATGTATTTGTATGTTTATGTTGGCATACTTTTCAATGAACATGCATACGCACATACAAGCATTTGCACGTGTTTTCTCACCACTCGCGCGTCAAGGCTCATTAATCAATTGATTACGCATATTTACCGAACAATGACAGGTCAAATAAAATGCAAAAGCATTCACGCAACCACCACAAGCGACCGCAACAACAATTGCAAACGACCATTGCAGCAGCACAAAAAACGATAGCAACAAAAACAACAGCAGCAACAAATAAATACAGACACACACATACATACATAGCTGTAGTGCATTAAGGATAATTTCAACAACACAACCTCAACATGATTGATATTTAAGCCGCATAGTTACTGTTGTGACAACAGACGCAACACCATTCGCAACAACAATAATAAGAACAAATTTGACAACAGTGCATGCATACAATAAATAAATAAATAAAAGACACAAACAACAACCACTGCTAAGTAGTACAATAACTAACGATATTGCATTACAGCTGTCAACTGCGATGCATTGACGTTTTATGTCACCAATTAACTTTCATTTACCACAACACTTGTTTGAGTGTTTATTTTGATTTTAATTTTTTTTTTGTTGATATTTATTTTTGTAATTTATTTTCGCAAGCTTTCACTGCAACTTGCAAATATGTTGTGCATACATCATCGCAGCGCATCGCACTCATCAGTTGCGTACGCACGCACACAAATAATCGCTTATTAATTGCGTTTTTTTTGCATACGATTATTCATAATTGCATTCACACATATGGGCCTACATTTACATATTTTAAATGTCATTTACTTGTAACTAAAAATTGTGATTTTACTCATCATTTTGATTTAACAATTATTATTTGTGCATACATACATAATTTATCGATTTTTTTTTTTGTGAAAAAATACGCGCATACACATTAGTACATATATTCATGAATTTTAAATTAATGAGCACAATTTTCTCTACAGCTGCACCCCATTTTTTGATTTTATTTTCATTTATTTGCTGATTAAATACTTTTTGCCATACTAAAATTTTTCAGAATAGCTTTTAAGGTATTAAAGATTTATAAATATTAAATATTAATTAACTCGCACGCAACTTGTCTCAATTAAAAAATAATAATATTAAATTTCTGTGGTCATAAGCCATAACCGCCTAAGTCGACTTAAGCAAGAATTGAGTTATATATGCTATCGTATTATGCAACTGCTGTTCCATGCATATGTGAAATCCCCATCTCGCCAGCCAGGCTATATAAAAATTTATAGACGAAAATATTTTGGTTTCCCCATAAGGCTAACATTATAATCCAAATGTTTAAAACGTTTTTTTCTCGCATTCAGGTTTCTTGACTTAGGCGGTTATTGCTTATGACCACAAATTTTTTTTTCGCGCCAATGTATGGACGAATAGGCAAATATTTTCAAACTAACATTTCTTAAAACTCTTTCCTTTGACACTCAAATTTTATTATGTCATTTAACTTTTGTATGGGTTAAATAAGTTCAACTTTTCAAAAACTGATAAATTGAATCGAATTTGTTTTTCGTTTTTAACACGTGGCAACTCTCCTAAATGCAGTCCAGAACTAAATCCTTTTCAAACCCATTTCTACAGAAATCCATATTTTAATAATTTATTTAGCTTATTAAATAATTTGAATCTAACTTTTTCAACAGGTGGCAACCCTCTCCAAAAGTTCAAAAGAAAAAAGAAATGTTCAAATAAAAGATTTCATTCAAATAAAAGATTTCATTCAAATAAAAGATTTCATTCAAATAAAAGATTAATTTTTAATAACAGCCATTACACAACATTGGCGGACAGTGTTATCATAGGAATTGCCAAATAAAGTTGGCTAGTCGAACCAACTATTCATATCGCCAGAACTCTTTGGTCAAACATAGATGCACAAGGAACAAAATTTGATAAGACAAGACATCCTCATTGTGTGGGTTTCTTGCTAGAAATTTTCTGATTGGATTACACGCGCACTAATTCTGGGCGTACCTTGTAACGAGTATACAGACTTTGTATGGATGTTGATCTTTACTGCCATTGCCCTGTACCGAAACAGAGAGCCTAGCCTCTTGGCAGTTACTCTTTTGATTATCTTAGGAGCATATCTACTTTTGTAAGTCCAAGTGAGTCCTACAAGGGACTGAGTCCCACCTAAAGCTAACCTAGTCCACATTAAGGCTATAAGATCAATAAAATCTTCTTTAAGGCGACGCGAACATAGAGCGCTTATGGCTGATAACCGCTTAGTAAAAAAAAGTCACTGGCAAAACTCAACATTTCTCAAAATAAATGTCGAGCTTGTTAAGTGGATTTTATTCGATATAAATACAATCTAGACGATGAGCTGTTTTTGGAGCCATCAATAAATATTCGATTATTTATAAACGCGGGTTCGGTATTGGGATTGTTAGTAGTCATTGCGGATCCGTGTGGTCCCGGTCGTATATAAGAGGCTGAATTTGAGCTATTCTATTTCTGATACATACTATAATATTTTTTACCCAATAACGAAGCCTCAAAAACGTTATTTAAGAAAATAGTGAAATATTCATGCTGATTTTTGCAGAATTAATTTACCACTTGCACACCACATTAAATGCATATACATAGTTACAGATGTATGTACATATCAATACTACATTTAAGAAAACGCAACCAATCTTCAAGTTACCAAATAAAAAGCGTATTATAAAAATCAACCTGCAACATTTTCGCCAACTAAAACAAAGTCTATCATAAAGCTTAGAATGCTTGTAACGAGCTCAAGGCTGCCATAATTCAAAAGACTTGACTATTTCACTCCGCCTTGCAAATAGCTTAAAAGGCAAGCAGGCAGGCAGACAAGTAGACAAGCTCACACAATTTATTTTATTCACTTTAGGGTACTACTTAGATATATATACGTGTAGTATGAGGGAATGCAGCAACGTGAGTATATTTGTTTTGTTACGTATGTATGTATGTATGTATGTATGTACCCCTACTATACAACACTTAAAAATCGCGTGCATGCAGCGATTAAAATTAAAAGTACTAATCTGATTTTGCAATTTGATATAACTTACCATATAAAGATATAGAATGCGCGCAGATATACACAAATACAAACATACAAATTAATCTACTCATATTAGCAAAAAGAACGATTTAAGCGCCAAAGAACGGACTGCAAAGTAGTTTTATAAGAAGGCGTGAAGCAGTAATGGGTGGCTGATCAAAATTGGCCAGCATTAAAAGTAAATTAAATGTGATTAATTAAAAATACAATATTAAGGGGAGGTGCAAAATGTTAAGTAAAGGAGGCGGCATGTGAGTAAGCTGCATACAAAGAGTTTATTTTAGAGATTGTAAATTTCAAAACTACACTCAGAAAAAACATTCCTTGATGCTAGGAAAAAAGTATATTATTCTAAGGAAATATTACCTTGAATGGCTCCAATGAATGAATGGCTGCCTTAATATGAGTAAACGATTTGTCTCAGTTTAAGGAAACACATTTCCTTAGTTTTTAGGATAAATTTACTTGCTATTTCATCCCCCGTGAAAAGAGTAAGTATGTAATTTTGCTAGTGGCGCTCAAACAGTGGCAATGGCCGACAGAGCAAAGCCACCAGACCAGGAATTTTTTTTTTTTTAATTGTAATTTTTTAAATTGTATTTAAAATAAATTTATCTAATTTATTTTTTTATGGTATTTGAGTATTTAGGTTTTTCCATATATGAAATTAATTTTAAAAATTTAAATTTAAATAAATGACTTACCTTACTCTAACTACCTCCAACCGGACTCGAACCTGCAATCTCAGAACCGGAAGCAGTAGTCTTCACGCGACGCCACTGCTGACATTTGCCAAGAAAGCTTTAAACTTTGTCTTAACAGCACTGACAAAATTCAAAATTATTTAAGAAAATTATTACTTATATTGAGGAAATTTACGTGCTGAAATTAGTGACGCTCTATTTTTAGCATGAACCTGAATTAAGGAAAAAGTTCTCAAATTGAGTAAATTTTTCGTAATATTAAGGAAAATATAGTAACTCTAAAATAGGGATACTTCTTTTCTTGTTTTATGGAAATGCTTTTTTTTAGTGTAAGATAATTTCCATCATTAAGTTGGCGTAGTTCAACTACCAGTCCTGCTTTAATTTTATGAAATCTAGTATTTTCTTGAAAAAGCCAGGCTCATATATCGTAAATCACGCTTCCGTCTCAATTCGAAGAATTATAGATTTTTAGGGAGTTGTCTTAAAATAGAAAAAATTTCGTGTGTAGTTTTGTTTACAAAAGCAAATAGTGTACTCTAATTTTACTGTTTAGTACTTTTAGTTTAGAATGACATCCCTTTAATTAAAATAAACGAAGCCGGTCTATACATTCAAGGCCACCAAGGCCTTCATGCCACTTTTATTGCCGCCAGATGAGATTGTCGATCATCGCATGAATAACGTGACTAGTAAACTTTGCCAAACAACGAAACTAAAACACTTTCGATTAAATTTAGCTCCCATAAATTTTGAAGGCTCCATGCAATAGCTCGTCTTCATCTTGATCGGCACTGTATCCGCCTAAGCTACGAATATTTTGGCGTAGTACAATAAATCCCGCCAATCGATTATCTTCTGTGCCATTCGCCGCCATTAAGAAATTCTGAGCGAAGCCTAGTCGTTTTGTTGTCGAAATCGGCCTTAAAATTGACAAATATATAATGTGTGTCGATCCTTCTCAGGTGTGTTATTGCATAAATTGCGCATGTGATGAGTACCGGTGGTCTCTCATGAATTTCCCAGCTCGAAAGCCACATTGAAAAAACCGAATCGGTTCGTTAAAGACGCGCCGCAGCCTTTCAGCCAAAACGCTTTATATTCTGGGCATCTAACCCAAGTTACAGTGATTCTTCTTTCAGGAGCTGGCCCTCGTCTTGAAAACTTTCGTTAGCCACCTAATGTTCTGGCAAAATTTAGCCGGCCAGCATTTCAAATTCTTCACACTCACGTATTTTGGTCTCTCTCTCTCTTTTTGCTCTGCAGCTTCGTGCCATTCCTCATTGTACCAGTTGTTTTTTCTGCTACTATTTCTTCGGCTGCGGTAAGTATTGAAGGGAAACTATGTTGTGGTTCGAGTCAATGTTTGGCCCTCTGGGTGTACGTGCATGCAAAATCTTCCCTCTGTCACAACTTGATCGATTTTGGTTCTCTTTTTTACAGCAACTTGCTTAATGAATCTTTTTCTCAGGAAACCTAGTGCTGCAGGCTAGCACTTTTTGGGCACAGTGGAAGTGGAGCAGACTCAGTTCGTCATCGCACGTTTTGTCGTGGAGGCTAAATTTTCTGACGGTGAGACCAAATATCGCTTCCTTGCCCCTCTACCCTTATATTGCCATGGCCATGCTCAGTTTTACATCGCCATCGGAGCAGTGCACCAAGTGCATCCCAAACGCCCATAGAATAGGTCTTCGGTCACCTCGTCCTTCAGCGTGGGCGCAAATATATATATTTGGCGAAAACTCGTTCACTGGGGTGGAGGCAGTACTCGACTAAGGAATCTCTCTCTCCCACCAGCTTTAGACACCTTATGCACAGACATTGTTCTAGTCTTACCCCGTCAGCGACTTCTTGGCGGTGATGTCAAATTTAGAGGAGAATTCGACAACAAGCTTTTCAGACGTTATAGCTTTCGACGTTGAAGCGTTGATATACTTATAGTTGTTTAGAGCGCCGAAAGCCCATAAAGCACTGAATTCCTTTAAGGCTTATTGTAGGGCTCCCCCGTAAGGGTCCGTTCATTCCAGGTGCATGACCTCAAATCCTAGTCTTTGGTCCTTGTTCGCCGTGGTTGTCATCAAAAGAAGGGGTCTCAGCCGAGGCAATTTTGAGCTTTTCATTGGTAGTTTATAATGTGACGGGTCTCAAACTCAGTGTACCATACATTGCTGGAGCTTTGCCTTCCCACATTTGCTCGCATCCAAACAGATTTTCGGTTGGTGTAAAACAGGAGCTGTAAGCTGGTTGTACTGGTTGCAAACGAATAATTTATGACCCTTCAGCCGGAACCATCCTCCATCGATATTCCGTGTTCTTAGTGATGAAGTACTCAAAAATAAGAAATTTTAGACAAATCCCGAAATGTGTAGTAGTTTATAAATTAGAGCCAAAAGTTGCTCATAATTAGATAGAACACTTTAATTTTTAAATCCACCAAATTTTATCTAAGTCGCCGATTTTTTTAGCCCTATCATACAATAGTCTAGTTACTAAAAATTCACAAAATACTCTTTTTGGCATGAAAATTAAAAATTTCTAAGTATGAATATGAAATGGGGTCAATAGCTTCCGCTGCTGTGAGTATTAACACCATGTAGTTAATATGAATGCAGCCATTTCAGTTTCCTCATAAAATCCGCCACAAACATTAACATGAATTACCACAAATGCCTGCTCTGTGGCAGCCCTAACTAAGTATTACGCGCTCGATGATTGTGCACTATCTGTTTTTGTTTTTGTTTGCTTGTTTGACTGCAACCAGCCTTTAAATTGTTCAATGAAATTGGGTTGTTGGCTATCTGTCTGCCTGTCCGACTGACTGCTTACTGACAACATTTTTGCACGCTAGCTTGTATACTGCGCGCAGCAACTAAAAACTTTGAAAATTTGTGTGTAAATACTTTGCCAGATGTACATACATATGTATATATGTAGTAGGGTGGTCCTTAAATATCAACATCAGGGGGCAGCCTTTATTTTGTTTTACATACAAATTAAAGACAATCACGAAAATTTCGAAATTTAAAAAAATTTTTTGAGGTCAAAATTTTGTCTAGTTTTTCCTTATAAAAAATGATTTTTTAAGCCCTTTTAGCGACCCTTAAAAATTTGTTTAAAATTTCGAGATTTTCGTGGATGTATTTTTTTTAGATGTTGATATTTTTAAAGACCACCCTAATATTTAGTATGTTAGTTTACACATGTAAGAATTAACATTTAGTATAGTACAATCATACATATGTATATATGTAAATGTAGTATGTGCATTAGGGTGGTCCAAAAAACAGTAAAGTCGGAATTGTAATGCGCTCTCACCCCGTAGGACTGTTCTATATCGAAAAAAGTAGACCTCTATCTTTTTATTTTTTTAATTAAAAGACAATTAGAGGTCGCTCAAAGCGTCCAAAGTTTTCCATGTATTTTTATATGGGAAAAATAAATTTTTTCCTAGAAAGGGTATAGAATTCTTGAAAGACAATATTTTTCGATCAGAAAACTCTGGTTCTCTTCAGAAGACTTTCAATAATAACACCCAATTGTTTACTTAATCATTTTTTAATAATAACGCTTTTTTATTGGTCGCCCCATTGCATTTTTCGGGGTTTTAGTGGGTTTTTGGCGGACCTATAAATTATAGTTGCAATGAAAAAATGGTTAAATAAACAATTGGGTATTATTATTGGGAATCTCCTGCAGATAAAGAGAGTTTTCTAGTAGAAAAATATTGATTTTTAACTATTCTATACCATTTCTACGTAAAGTGGTTTTTCCCCCATATAAAATACATGGGGGCGCTTTGAGCGACCCTAAATATTTTTGATTTCAAAATAAAAAAATAGGGGTATATTTTTTTCGGTATAGAACAATACTAGGCGGTGAGAGCTTACAAAATCCGACATTACTTTTTCACATACATTTTTGGAGCACTCTAATGTGCATATGTACTTGGCTTACGACACAAATCGGCACTTGCAACATAATAAAAAATTTGGCCAAAAAAAGTTTCAGTTAAAAGTTTCTGAGTTGGCGCGAATTTTATTGCTCGTTCTTTTTCATATATACATATATGTATACCATTCATGTGTGTATTTTTATTTGTGTTCTTTGACTGCACTTACAATGTCGAGCATGCTGACATACGAGTATGCGTTGCACGTTCATATGGGCACTAAGTTTGTATGCACCTTGTATGTATGTATGTATGTATGCTTGTTTGCCATGTGTAACATCACGTTTGCCCCAGAAACTCATTGACTTTGCGCTTTGCACTCATTTCATTTGAAAGCGTTTAATGCTTCCCGAAAGCACATTTAGAATCATCAACAAAAAAAAAAAAAAAAACGATGCACTGCAATCATTCCATCAGTTCGCTCATTTTGGTTTAGTTAAAATGAATTTCACTTAAATTGAAGCGCAAATTATATATTTGCCAAAGCAAATGAAAGTGTAGCAGCAAATTGCATTCAGTTCAAAGTTCAAGTACTTAACAAAATAAATGTGGTGGAAAACGAAAAAAAAATGCTAGCAAAGAGGAGAACGAAGCGAAATGCAATTAAAATTTTCACTTAACTCTGTTTTTTTCACGTACTAAGCAACACAATGTTGGTGGTGGCGCGCAAATAGTTTTGTAGTTGTTAAAGTTAGAGAAGCCGATCAGAGTTTAAAATTTGTTCATAAAATCGGCGTCTAGGTATTAATTCTTAAATTCTGCAAAACCAAGAAATTTCAAAATATAGGAAAAAATCAATATGTTCCCGAAACTGAATAGGAGCCAAGTATAGTAGAATTGCGTCCTTAGTTTTCGCCCCCCACGCCAGATTTTTTTTAAAAACTTTGCGTTTTCAAATATATGGTTAATTCAAAAAATTATTTTAAAAATTCAGTGCAATGTTGAATAAAAATATGGGTACCAAAATGAAAGAGAAAATCTTTTGGGATTATACCTATGATATCGACATCACCGATCTCAAGTTTAGCCTCTTCAAGATTGGCAAAGCGAACTTGTCTTGTTATAGCCTACCTTGGCGGCGGCTCCAGATTAAGTAGAAAATCTGCTCCCAGCAGACTAACCCGCATTCACACTCGCAGAGAATATGCTGTATTGTCTCCTCCTTTCCATGTTTTCCATGTATTTTATATGGGGAAAAAACAACTTTTCGAAGCAATGGTATAGAATTCTTAAAAAAAAAATAATTTTTGATCTGTTTCTTTGCAGGACATTTCCAATAATAATAAGCAATTGTTTATTTAACCATTTTTTCGTAGTAACTATAACCCAAAAAACCCCGAAAAATGCAATGAGGAGACCAATAAAAAATTGTTAGCATTAAATAATGGTTTAATAAACAATTGGGTATTGTTATTGGAAGTCTCCTGAAGAGAACCTGAGTTTCCCGATCGAAAAATATGGATTTTTGAGAATTCTATATCATTTCTACGAAAAGTTGTTTTTTTTTCATATAAAATACATGGGAAACTTGAGCGCTTTGAGCGACCTCTAAATATCTTTTAAATTTCAAAATAAAAAAAATTTGGGTACACTTTTTTCGCAACAAAACAATTCTAGGGGGTGAGAGCATTAAAATTCCGACTTTACTCTTTATGGACCACCCTTGTTTTCATGCAAATTTTTTGACAAGCGATTTTTTAATCACCATTTACACGAGCGATTTTTCTTGAGCAATGTTGAATCTCCCTGAAAATCGTCGCATGTAAATAAAAATAAATAAATTAATAACATATACATACACATGTACAGTCGTATTTAATGAACTACCCTCGTTATGCAGTAATATATGTATGTATATGTGGATATTGAAACTCCTCGCCTAATCCAGGCGGCTAGTTTTTTCCAACTTTTTTGCTACATACTTCCCACATCCGCAATACGGAACCTGTCACTGCTGCTACTCGTATTGCTGCAGCCCAAACTCCTTTCCTAGTATCATTTCACGAGTCAGTCACTTATTTCTTGGCCATTTCACAGATATTTTTTTTTTTTTTCTGCACTGTTTCTTTACCTTCAAAAGCAATCGCCTTAAATCGCCTAACATTAAGTTGTAAACAAAGTATTTTTGCGATTATTGGTGGCAAATGCAATTTTGTTGTTACGCAAATGGAAACGTCATAAACATTTCACTGCTGTACATTTTAAATTGCTTGTTTGCGGTTTGCCTGTTTTTTGTTTGTTTTTATTTTTCATTGACGTTCTCCTTCTGTTTGAAGTTTTGCATTTTTCAACTCTTCTTTTTTTATGCTGCAATTTCACAACCAATCTAAGTTAGTAATTTGATGTCGTTTAAAGTTGATAATGCTTATCCTATTTGATGACTTTGTGACTACGATTTGCTATTTTCAGTTGACGAATTTATTGGTTTATTTTATTTTACGTAAGAGTTTGCATTCTTTTTGTTTTAATGGTTTTGTTATGATATAATAAACAAATCGCACAACTAAAAGCTTTTCTATTTATTGAAGAAAAACTTTAAAGTTATGTGGTATGCAATGTTTTTTTTTTTTAGTTATTTAGTTACGAAGCTAAATAGAGGTGTCTGATATTAGCGCGTCAGTTAAGTGAAGACAAACATGAAAGGGGTTTTTTAGTTATTGTGAAGTGACCAAGTTTTACTGAGTTTTAGTCAATTCCGCTGCTGAATTTTCTGGTTTAACTAGATAAAGTACTTTTCTCAGCAAATTCCGTAGCAGTGTTTTGTGAATGGGTAGGGACACGAATTTCGATACGATACGATACCACATCGATACTTTTGGCATTCGATACCGATATTTTCTACTCGATAGTTTTAAAACGATATTTTTTGGATTCGAGTACCAGAACCCTAGTATCGTGTCGAATGTCATAAACTCACATTACAAGGATAATGCTATTAACAATTCGTCCCGATATAAATTGGGCTTTAAAGGGCAGAAATGTGTAATGTAGTTAGTATTGCATGTACTGGAATTTGACCCCGCGACCTCGTTGTTTTAAGTCAACACATCAATCTCTACGTGCTGTTACACAATATGTTAGTGTTTGACCGAGATTCTCCTCCGGTTTGTCGCGCGCGCCTTAATGTTGTGGCACAAAAGGGGTCCCTTAGTTTTATGTCGACCCTGAACGGCGATTTGGTTTTAATGGGAAGCTGTTTTTCATTTTCAAGCTGTGCGCACTGCTAACCATTACACCACAGCGGCCTATATACGAGACCTATATGTAGATAAATTTTTTGGATTTTGGTATCGATATTTGGAATATCGAGTCTTTTTATTCCGATGTTAATGGGTACCCGATATTTCTAAAGCGATACTTTAAATGAGTACCACATCGATACATTCTGTTCGATATCGTATCCCTATGAATGGGTTATCTTTGGAGCAGTTCAAGTACCTTGACATCATTCTATACAGGAAACATGACTCGAAGCGAAACGTTGAAAACCGCTCCAGGAAGACCATTACGGTCCCTTATGCCGACAAGATGGCTGTAGGAATGGTACATTCGATGTACGCAGTTGTGGCACGACCTAGCCTCATATAACCCATCCTCGATACGGTGAGGTCGGGTGGCACATGCTAACCAAAACTGCAAAATGAAGTCTCTCCTGCGACTCGTACCAGCGCTCTAGAATTAATTTTAAACTCTCCATTGGTATTTATATGTATATACATATATATAAAACTAGTTGGAGATACTGTAGATTCAAACGTAAGGAAATCCTGGAAAATCTCCGAAGTAATTTACAGAAATTATATCATTCCTCTACGCTGTCTAAACTGTAAATTTTCTATAAAAATCCGAGGGAGGACCGAATGGGAAGTTGCCACAGACCTATACTCAGGGCCGACAGCTATCCACACAGTTTGTTCTAAGCTAAAGGACAACTATCCGAATGTAGTTACTCTAGTGAACCCTCACAAATCCTTAGTCTGGCCGCTGTAGCTTTTTTCAGGTAGAGCTAAACGCAATAAGGAAGGCCGCCCTGTGGCTCATTACCTATGCTACTTCAGGGAGACTTATCACGATCTGTTCTGACAGCCAGGCTAACATTAAATCTTTAGACTGCAACACAAAAGGCTTCTCAACCAGCTGGCGTTGCGATCCTTAACAGTTGTATGGGACGCAGGAAAGTACCTGGTTACTGCATGGCCAACGAGCTGGCAAGAAAATAGAGAGAAATATCTATGTTAAATTCTGCCCAGAGCGTGGACATACCCCTAACTTCCTTTAAAGACAAAGTGAAAATCTGCGTCATCGCGGAAATAAACACCAGGCAAACCGTGAAACCCATTTGCCAGACTACAGCGCACATTTAGCCAAAAGTCTATCAATTTGAATTTATGAAGCATTATAAATCGGAGACCTTAGCCAAACTAAACTCTACAAGATCATTGAAAAAGTATTTCTGGCATCATCGTCGTCTCAGTTTAGCTAAGTCTGGGCAATGGCAAAAGAAGTGTGCGACGTTCTCGATTTCCTCGTCGTCCCTACAGCTGCAGCGATAGTCGTTCGCTGTACATCCGATTCCACTGGCATGTATCCCCATTAAGCAGCGGACACCGATGACTCCCACAACCAAACCTATTCGTATTCTTCCTGGACCAGATGTGCCAAGCCGTTCTTTAACTTGATTCTTCCGCCCATCTTTTATTTTCCAGTTCGATGTATGTAGCATCCACTAAGACACAATTTACAAGATATTAGCCATACCCCTCGATTCCTCTGCTTTGCATTTATCCCTCATGTCTCTCTGTGTAATAATGCAAACTTTTTATACTTTACCGCCTATCTGGGAAAATATCTATCGCCTGCAAATAAAAATGTTTATCAATCTACTACAGCGCAACTTTCTTCATGGCTGGAAGCTCCACCTGAAACACGCTGCAGTGATCAGGCAAATGTTAACTTAATTTTAGTGACAATTCCCGTGAGTGTACATCATTTCCCATTATATGATTTAGCCTGGAGCCGTCGATGAATAATAAAGTGCTGCTTGTGTAAGCGGTCAGGATTAGTACTTCATCTCATTGGTTCCTCGATGGAATCCCTACATTAAACCGATTATTAAATTTCAGCAGTATAGGCGTTTTAATGACTTTCAACAGATGCCTAAAATGTGTTTGAATTCATCCGCAAAGGCCTTCTGAATTAATTCGCTTAGAATATGGGGATATTCTAGTTCCACGTAAGCTATGAGTTCACATCCTCTGCCCTTTAATCGCGCTAGCAAACTATTCAAGCTTTCATTCCATAGTGTAAAGAAAACGAAAACACTCACCAATGTTTTTATAGTATAGAATGCATTTAATGTATATATTTAATTGAAGTCAAGTAAATGTATTTAGTAAGAGTTCGTATTTAAATAATGCGTGCGCGTCGCCATAGCTCAACTGACCGACTGCCTCCATTCTTCGTTTCTTCTTTCGTCTCCGTCGTACGGTCGAGGTTTCCATGTCGTAACAATAGGAGCGGGGAAAAAATCACGCAATGCGGCGCTCCTCTTATGGCTTATCGGGTAACAGCTGCTCGTCTCACCTCCACACTTATAATATTTAATTCTTTTTCCTGGTGCAGCTCGTGAAATCCCAAGAAAGATGCCGAATCTGCTAATTGGAATAGAAATTTAACAAACGGCGTCTGGTAGAAAAAATCCCTGTGCATAAATCCTTGAAGTCTATATATATAAAATAAAGTAGATTTAAAGTGCTTTATGGAATGGTATTTTCATACAAATTTTCAATTTCTGAAGCGTTTAAAGTTTTTTTTTTTCATTTTGTGAATTTGGCTATAAAGCTTTATCATATTTTATAAAGTCGCCTTACGATCTTTGTTTGCCAAATTATCTTCGAAATTTGATATACAATTTTTCTAACTTCTTTAAACTTTTAATTATCTGAAGAATAAAAACCCCCATAGTTGTCTACCAAGTTTGTCGCTTAAGTCTTTCGTTTACAAGTGATAATATTAAAAGAATAACCATAAGCCGCAGCAAACCTTAAATTATCACCCAATACATACATATATTTCTCATTATTGCCTGTAATAATTTATTAATTGCATTCTTTTTTCTTTTTACTGCAGAATAAAATCAGCGAACGGTAATGGTAAGTTTAAACACACTTATAAATTTATTGTAGTTTGGTTATTTTTTTCATACATATGTATATACATACATACTTACATACTCGTACATGGATTATGAAATATGTAAGCGCGCTTTTTTCATGAATCATGACAATTGGCGGAAATATGTATGTACATATGTATCTAAAAGCGCTTGTCACAGCTTGATTATCATAAAAATTTGCAAGCTGACCGGCTTGATAGCTTTGATAGTTTGCCACACAACGCTTGTAAAATGCCAGGTAATATTTGTCGCATAAACGATAAATAATGAGTGAGCAGGAGTAACAAAACATTTGTGTGTGGAAATTTGTGCAAAAGTAACTTTGCTTGCCCGTTAAAATTCCAACATTGCTGGTGTGACAAATGTGCGATAAAAAAAATTAAATTCCTCAACAACAACTTATAATTCTTTTACGGGGTTTCTGATTAATTTGAACACACTTGTACAGTGACTATCGAGCTGTGTGTGAAAATATAGTGATCGAATATTTGTAATTATATAAAAGCGCACTTTACAATGCTTCTTCAGAGGTTAAAAGAGGACTCAATATACAACGTAAATTAGTTTTCAGAAAATTTATTCATTTCATGAGCGATCGATCTTAATTTGAAATCATTCCTAGAAAGGCTCGTATGTATATTTATTGATACACCTTTATGTTTTAAAATTCCCTACGTAGTTATTCTCCGACTTAATTTCGGTTTACATACCAAGTCATATCTCCCCGAGGGTACGATTTAAGAGACTTATCTGAATCTTATTATTTTGAGAGTGGCATCAGAGATGTCTTGGATTTTCTCTGCATTGTAGCTAGTTAGATTATCTCAAATTCTGTAATTACTTTTCCACAGCATAGACAGAGCTTAATATAAAAGAATATTTTACTCAGCAGTTCGTTATAGTACAGGATCAATTACATACCTATTTACATTGCAATAAGTCTGAAGGACTTGATAAACGTCACTTTTTCAAAACTTTTATAATCCTAATTGAGTTTCTAGCAAGTTTTTGCACTTTTAGGAATTTTAGTTAATCTCTGATGTTTATAATTAACGGCTACAAAGATAAGAGTGTGATAGAAGCTCATCAATACTTTTTATTCGCATACTCTAAGCGTCAATGTAATCGCTGCAGATTTGTTACTGTACATTTTTTTCAAAAATAATGTATTTTGAAGTCGGGGACGAAACCAAAAAACTTATGCGATTTTCAATGGTGAGGTGTCAAACGAAGGGACTGAGGCTGCAGATGTTCAATAAGGTTTTACTTTTTCGAAAAGAGTTGCCACCTGTTAAGAAATTAAACTCAAATTATTTAAAAAATTAAAGGGATTATTACAACAGATATTACCTTAAAAGGCTTTATATTTTAACTAAGTATAGGAGAGTTGCCACATTTTTTGAAGATATTCAATTTTAATTTAAGGAGTTAGGTACGTCAATAAGGTATCACCATATGGGTGTCAGAAAAAATAGTTTTAAGAAGGTAGTAGTTTGAAGATATTTTAAAGAGGGTTGCCGCCTATTTGAGAAGTCGAATGAAATTATTTTATACCCAAGTTATATGCAATATTAAAAATGGGTGTCATATGAAAGAATGTTAAGAAATATGCAATTTGATGAATACATATGCACTCGAAGGAGATTTATTTTTTACTTCCCATTTATATTCCTCCTTGCCTGAGAAGAATTTTTATTTCGCATCGGCAAACGGGTTTTCACTGAGAGCAACCAATAAAGATTGTTAAAAAGGTTTCGGTTGATCGCCGACTGCGGCCATATTTCACCTTCGATAAGTGTTATTTTGCAAGCATTTCAATTTGTTAATAGTTAGTGTTAGAGCCTGATCTGGACGGTTTACCAAATGCTTAGATTGGTTTGATACTCAATTTTCGGATGTATGTATGCATTCCTAATTCAAATGAAAGTTTTTCGTTTCAATTTTCATTACCTCGGGATCTGTTCCGTTTCTAATGTTAAATATTTTGTGTTGAATAAGGTGATCGTTTATCGCTCCTAACGTTTTGTTTTTCAACATTTTTAGAAGAATTTCAGCCTTTGGGGAAAAACAAGGGAAATGCGACTACGCTTTCATTCAAAGAGTTTGAAGATAATATTTATTGAAAATTTCCTGGAAGACACAATAGGTGTCTATGATCTTCAATGATCTTCAATGGATCTTACTTATAGTAAGTAGTTGATTTAGATATAATGTACTGTTTAGTTTGATTGAAAATCTAACAATAAATTTTTCTTTGAAAAATAATTATTGCTAGCGGCTAAGTAAATATTTCCTTACGACAAAGAAGTCATGCCCTTTAAGCGACTTCAAGCCGATTTTTATCGCGTTACTTCTAGTTTTTTTTTTATTCTGTAACACACATTTCCTCTTATTATATAACGTTATTTTCTACACACCCAACATATTACATATTACACTTCTGGATCACTGTACGAACAAAATAATTCAAAGGCAACTAACTACAGTAGCAACAGCATTGCAAAATCAGCCGGGTGGTATGCTTATTCGCCGACATTAACGGTATCTGAATATTAACTTAGTTTGCCGCCAGCTCTTGTCTACGCTTTTCTATCATTCAGTTTATCTGCCAGCCATTTTAAAAGTCAGTTAAGTTAAAGTTGAGATTAAATTTTGAGTGTCAATAATGTCGCTTCAAAATAAAATACGAAATAAAATTGCCAAACTTGCATGAATGCAGCAATCACACTGCGCTGCGGTGCCTTGCCAAGCACTTAAACTCTACATAACTTAAGGCGAACGTGCAACACGACAACAAATTGCTGCCACGTACTTACTCGTACCTACATATGTACATTCATACATACATACATATAGATAGCCGTAGTTAGTTGAGGGTGTGTAAGCGCGCTCACTTTACAATTAATTGATGCACTGCGACGATAAACTTCTTTCCGACGGGAATTTGGCAATTTCAATTTCAAATTCAATTTGCATTTTAAAACGTAATGCCGTTAATATGCCGGTGAAACGCAAAGCTGCATGTGTAGGCGGCGGCTGTTTGCATGCAATCAAGTGGTGTGGGGTAAACAATCGAAGCGAAGAGAAATAAAGTAATGCCCAAGTGAAAAAATGCTGGAAAATCTAACAAATTGTGTGCAAGCAACCAACCGCAAAACAACGAAAGTTTTTTTTTTTTTTTTTTTGAAAACATCGTAAAACTTTGGCGCGCACGTACAAACATATTCGTACATACGTAACTGGCAAATAAAGATCTTGTTTAGTTGTTGTAGCATTCGTTAGCTGTCTGTGTCAGCTGCTCAGCATCAGTGTGGCACGCACAAGCATACACACGTAAATACTAAATACAGCCATATATTTCTATAATCGTACGTACACCTTTCGGAAAAGTGCACATTTAAGTATACTAATTTTACACTCGTTGGCATCTTGTAATGCTGCATGGCAAACCAGAAAACAAAACAAAATCAACCATCAACTAAAACTGCAATATGTCTAACAACTAGAAAAACTCGCTAATTTAATGCCACCACCACGCAACTGAATGCTGCTGTTGCATGACGATCTGTCCGCTTGTTGCATGCAACCATGCGCAGCGAAACATTCTCTCTACTCATAACTTAAATGAGCCAGAAACGCAGCAATAAGATAATAATAGCAGCAGCAGCAGCACAACAACAACAACAACAGCAACAGCAACATGTACGCATACAATTACATACAACAAACTGCAACACATCATTGCCGTAATTCGCTTCAAATGTGGCATTAACAACGCAGAGGCCGGAGTGGAAATAGCAGGCAACTTTTAATGGGCATCAACAATTGTGACGCGTTTAGATGGATGATGGCGCAAACGTCTTAGTTGTGATTATATGTACACTCCAAGTCATTTGAATAGCGCACCCTTTTATTTCTTAGCAATTACAGTTCTCTTTTTATTTATTTAGTGCTCATTATTTTTTTAATAAAAATATAGCATATTCTGTGTGTAAATCCGATTTTGAAATTTTATACAAATTTAAAAAAAAAAAATCCCCACAAAGGGGTGCGCTATCCTAATAACCTGCAGTGAATAAATTAATACTTTGTATTTTAATAAAATTTCGGCATTGAATTTTAGAAAAACAATAAAGTACAATTATCAATATAATTAACTTATACACTGCTGGTCATACGGTTAGCGCACCCCTTTGTTGAAATTTTTTTTTAATTTGTATCAAATTTTAAAATCGCATTCACACGTAGAATATGTATATAAATATAAATATTTTTATAAAAAATGTATGATTATTAAATAAACAAAAGGAAAACTGTAAATTATAAGGGTGCGCTATTCAAGTGGCGAGCAGTGTATGCACGCATGTATATATGAAATATATAAATATAATCAAGAAAAGTATCGCGCATTTGCTAAAAGAACGACATAACTCCAAAAAAAACAAAAATGCGATAAAAACAGCTTTAAAAGTTTTTCTTGAACAAAAATAAATACATAGCTACGTACATATGTATGTTCGTGAAATTTTATGCAGAGGATAAAGCTATTATAAATATAAAACTTTAATTTTGTACCTTATTTCGGTCAATTATTAATTGCTTTCTGCTTAAAGTTGCTAGGCAAAATCAAAAAAAATGCAAGAAGGACAAGTTCTCTTCCTATGAGAAACAATCAACAGATCTCTTATACAACACAATGAAAAAATATATATTTTTGAATTATGCTGTTCTTCCAGCAATCTACCGATTTTTATGCGCATTTGCAGCTTGCAATGATAAAGCGGCAATTTCGTCTGAAACACTGGTAATTTGCTGCTGCTTAAGTGAGCAGCTCTGCATTTAATTAAGCGGAAGTACGCCAAATCATAGGATAAATATGTACATATGCACGAGTACATAAATAAATATGTACATACATATGTACATATACATTCAATTAGAAATTCACTTGAAAATACTTTATGGTGATCAAGGTCATCGAAAGCCGGACCGGACCCCAAGGAAAATATCATCGGCGGGCGCTTTGACTTGAATTCATTTTTCAGTAAATCTCCGAAATATTTTTGAGTGTTTATTTATTAATATAAATTATAATTGTTATACAAGATATTACAGTTAAACAAAAGTAAGACAGTTTCTTCACATTTGAGAAAGGTCTATTTTGCACGAGTAATAAATTTTTTAACCGGTAGCTAAAGTTCCTGTTTTGGCTTTCGTCAATTTCTCGCTTACAAATGCAAATGTTCGGTGTCGTTCAGAATAGGTCTGTAAAAGCAAGACTTAGACTTAACTTGACTTGAAAATGGTATATCTGGCAAATGAGCAGCGCGTTATTTAGTTTTTCGTAGAACGTAAGAAATTCGTAATACGAGCTGAAATACCGAATAAGCGTTCGCCTTCGGCAACAGCCTCTGGAGTAGTGCTGCAGATTCGAAGTAATATGCTGCTTTTGACGCACTGCTGCACTAACCGTCACTTTGTGTCTTCTGATTGTGCGGAAACCTTAAAGTCCACCTGCAGACTAAAAAGAAACGGTTGTTGGTAGAACACCGAGTGCCGCGAGATGGAAGTTGCTGGCGGCAGAGATTTGAGCACTTCTGGCCGCGATGTGTTGAGAGACGAACACTTGAGCTCTATGACACCCAACAATCTGCTTTGACTTATTCGTAAATCGTGCAGATTTTATATAGATTAAAAGGGGCATGGTTTCGTCAAAAAATATCAGATATCAGAGAATAATGCGCCCATCTTCAATTCGTGTTACTAGTTTAAGAATTAAAACGGAGGCAAATGTTGCATCTCTTGATTTTGTTCGCGAACCCCCTGAGCCCCTCTCCTGCCTGTTTATTGGTAACTTAAGCTATGACTTTTCATTTATAAGAACTCATAAGCTTCCTACTGTCTTCGTGTTTGTCTAAAAATACGTTGGTCTTTTGAATAGCAGCAAACAAAAATTTGCCATTTTCTCTTTCTATGGCAAGGTTTCGTTGCTTTCGTTGTCCGGCCATGTCATTCTATCTTCTTCTGCAACCATCGCTCACCCCAGCAGGGTGGCGTATCTTGCGTAGAAGTTTTATCTCGAAAGCCATCAAGCTTTTACTGAGCTTTTAGTCTGCGCAATACTACACAATATATCTATATAGAAGGCTGGCTTAAAATCCCTACAAGCGATAATGGCGGAACTCATCACCACCCTTAAGTCCTGCCATATTTGTTGAACACCGTCCCGCCCTTTTGTCACTAAGACAAAAGTCTTTGTTTACTACTTTTTCTTATTCTCTTTCACCGCTAGACCCACCTTTTTCTTCTTCCCTAAGCTGGAGAATGCTAGGCTAGAGCTTCTGACTTTTAGACCAACGATGTCAATATTAGCATCATGCTTTCTAGCATCAGGATTAAGACGTGGTTTGCCTAAAGCCTTGCTTCGTCTTCAGAAAGCCTTTTTAGTTTTTCGCAGATTCCAGTTATGCTTGAAGCTATTAACACGGCTTTGAAATTAACGGAAAAGCGGTACATATGTGTTGATTTGTGTATCGAGAAACTTTTCAAGGACCTGCGGCTTTTTATTAAATATCTGGTCATTGGTAGATTTTTCAAGTCTAAAGCTACACTGATAAGACCCTATAAGTTGGATTATGAAGAGCTTCATTTTTTCACCGAGTATCGCTTATGAAACCTTGTAAGCAATGTTACATGACTTTATAATGAAAACGACATTAGAAAGAAGCCTGGCTATGTTAAGCATAATTTTCCCGACTGTCTGCTGTAGCAAATGAACCAGACTCTGCGATAAGTAAGATTCCCTCTAGGATGCGAGCGTTAATAAGCTTCGCGATTTCCTTTCTGCCCATTTGGTTTTGAGAGTTATTTGAAAGCGTACATGCAGTCCTTACTAAATATTTGACCACATAACTATTATTTAATTAAATTTATTAAAAAAGTCTGCAACAACTACGTATATTTGCATTAAAAAATTAAAGTAATAATTGAAGAAAACAAAAAAAAGGTATCATAAAAATTTTGCTGGACGTGGGATTCAAACCCCCGACCTCGTGACTCGCTTAAACCACAATACTGGTGTCTGTCAGGATTAAGTTTTTGTTGGAACAACGTTGCCGTCTGTTTATGCTATTAGGGATCTCTGAGCTACTACAAGCTTCCGCTTGTTTTGACAACTGGCATGTGGTCTGCGAAGAGATTATTTAGCCCTTTAATTTTAGCCATGCCGTTTGTACCCGGTCTCAGGTTTCCACTAGAGCTGGGACTATCCGCGTATCTGTGTTCGGATATCCGGACATCCGTTCGTATATTGGTGTATATGGATAAAATACGGATATCCGGTTAATAACAGATATTTCAATATTTATTCGGATATTCAAAAAATCCGGAATGAGTCAATATACCTGGATTCGAGGTCTTCGTGGCAGGTCTAAGTAAAGCGCGATCACCACTTGACCATAACTCTTTTGCAGTAGCGTCGACCGAATTTCGTCGAAGGGCTGCTCTGCGGTTTTTTAGGAAGTTTATCGTGAGGCTATGCGAAAATCTATAACCATAACTTGTATTCTACTTATATTATCCTACCCCATCCGAGTTTAAGATAGCGTTCCGTTTAAAGCACACACCACATATGTACATACCTAGGCTTCGCAAACGAACACAATCGAAGACAAGAAATCTCCAACTTACAAGCGCCGATACAGACTTCGAATACGAATGCGTCGATTCACTTGCCAGCAAAGATTTTCCCATACCCTGCAAGCCGAAAAACAACGAAGCAAAGCACTGTCGCCCGCATCAGCAACAACAACAACAACCACACTCAGTTACAACAATTGTTGCTGACATTGTCGCAGTGAAATTGTTTTCGCTTTTGCATAAATGTATAACACAATGAAATGCCTGCGGACTGTATGTGTGTGTGTGTGTGTTGTTATTGCTATTGTTGCTGTTTGTCTCTGCTACTGACTGCTAAGGCAACAATTTAATTAAATGGCCCATGGTGGATTGTTGGTTGTAAATGCATTCGTACATACATACATACATGTGTATGTATGTATGCACTTGTAAATGCATTCTTCATGCACTTGGCTCGAGCGTTCACTTTCGTCTACATAGTTAGGCTTGGCATCGCCTCATATGCATATGAAAGCGTTTGCGCGCATAGAGACTTGACGGGAAATCAGCACGATTCAGTTGCATTGTACTTCGCCAACTGCCACATGCACTTATTTCCCCTTGCCAAATCAACGTTCATTCAGCGATTTTCAGCTGCCTCCTTGAATTATGCTGCTTAATTTTTTTTTGGTTTTTTTTTTATTTTTGTCTTGCTGTACGGATGCCAGTCTGCCTCTGCTGTCCCAACTTTTGTTCGCGCCCATTTTTTGAAATGGATGAGACAAAAATGCAGCATTTTATTACCACATTTTTTTTTTTGTCTTTAGCTTCACTTTTCTTCTGCTGCTGCCTCTTCTTCTACTCAAATAGCTTTTTCCATGCATTTTCATGGAGATTTGGTACTTTAACGCCCTTCGAGAATTCTTAATTTTAAACACACATGCGCGCATTATGTATGTACATACATACAAGTAGTTTTACTCCCTGCTTCTAGCTGAATATCTTGGGGTAGCTGCTTCTAGGTTGGGGACACATGTACCTACTTAGAGTAATGACAATTTCATTTTTATTTAGCACTCATTTCGTACATCTCCATTTTTGCATAGATTCTCAGTTGACAGTTGTTGCATGCCACATTTACGAGCAGGTACATGCAACAAACGAACGTACATACATACATGCATACATACATATGTATACGAGCATGTGTCACATTAAATTTTCGCCATTAAAATCAGTCTTTCACATTCTGTCGTGGCAGTTCATGTTCACGCTTAATTGAAATTTGCTAAAATAAATTTCACTCAATAAAGCGACGCAAAAGGATATTACGACTATTGCCCTCGGATATTTAAACGTCTTATTTTGATTTTGCAACATGATGACAAATTGCCGCATATATGTACATACATACATATCGCCGTTTAAAGTACAAAACCGCGTATTAACAAAATGCAAAGCCGCGGATGTGAGGTTGCATATATCATTTTCTAGAGAGTAAAAACACTCATATTTCAAATTAGTTTTCTGTTTTATAAAGCATTCGCATTTCCGGCTAGTATATTTTGCAGTACGCAGTTTGAGCCTATTGGAAAAAGGGGATTACAACTCGAAGGCGTAATTGCCCACTTTAAGTGCTGATCACCGATTGAAACTTACCTGAGCTCTTAACTGCAGTTAAGCTTTTGGTGGAAATATGCTATTACTAAATTTAATAAATGGGATAATGAGACACTAAGCCACTATGCTTGCCCTTATCGGTTTAGACCGGTTCAGACCCAGTACAAAGGATTTGATGAGCCGATCAGCCGATGGAAAGCCAGACCTCTGCAAAGTCTGAAAGCCGAAAAGGCAAAGAATCCGCCGACGAAGTAATTGGATTTTAACTAAATCGCAGAAACAATTGGTACGACGTGAAATGTCAAGCCACTGCAGTGAAAAAGACAAAGCCACGCCACGATTGAGTGCAAAGCGAGCTGTGCGAGAGCTTTATCGAGGGCTGCAAAGCGAAGAAATAAGAATATGCGAGTCATGGAGCATCTCTCCGCTTGCCGGACATTCCTTTGGCACATCCGCATTTATTCTGTTCAAGTATGAATTCAACCGACCGCAGTAGCCAGAGCGAAATTGGGCTATTGTGCTCCGAGTCTCCCGAGGCAGCCGAAAGCTCTGTCTCGTCAATGTCTGGTGGTTGTGTGCCCAGGACGGCATTCACAGGTCGAGAGTCTATATAACTCGTGATTGACTGTCTGTGAATACCGGACCCAGAGGTTGTTTTATTAAGCCTTCTGACGTGCCCTGACAATGGTTCTTCCGCAAGCTGATGTCTGTTCTGGTGCGCCAACTAGAAATTGCTTCCAGGTCTTTATAATTGATTTTCATTTACGGTAAACCGGTGTATCAATAACTTTGTGAAATGACAAAGATTTTTAAACGCCGCATAAACCGGATAAATCTTGTTTTTTCGCCGATTACGAGTAACATTGAGCCAACAGTCTATGCTTATATCAGCAAACTATTTATTTTGCATGCATTCCAAAGTAACCTCATTTACTTCATTGTAAAGAAAAACACTAGTTTAAAGAACAAGTTTTCACATGCGCAAAGTCTTTGACTAAAAGGTCATATCATTTATGTATCACAGCTAAGATACACATACGATTTCTTGGTTATTTCTGGGACTACTAAGCGTTAGCATGCCTGCAGCTGTGCGCTTATTGACTTTTAATATTTATTATTTTAATATAAAAGGCTAAGATCAACAGTTTTCTTTTTTTATAAGACAAAATAACGGTCGTACATGAAAACAAACACTTCAGTGCAAACATAAATTATTTATGTTCAATTGACATGTACAAAATGCCAGTGCTGCCGGCAATGCCAGTGGGACGAAAGCTGGCACCAATGAGCTGTAGCAATAAGTACATAGCTCACATTGGAGCAACAACCTACTCGTAATTTAATAAATAATCAGCGCTTGCTACTTGTATAGCAAAATGGTGCACTTGCGCTGCCAATGATCAAGCGCATTCACCAAGCAAAGATAGATAAGTCAGAGCTGATAAGAAGTAAACGCGAAGCTAATGTGGCGTCGCTCTGCATGTAACGGTTATACAGCATGCAACATACTATACTTCGAATGTGTAATAAATACATACATATTTAGCAAATTTAATAGTGCTTAGGCATTACACAATTTATTTAAGTCCGGCTTGTGTGCTCTTAGTAGTATATGCATATGTTAGCAGGTGACGCATATTTGTAGGAGAACTTATGTACCCTGCAAACCATTTTTTCAGAATATTCTGAATCGTAAAGAAATTTTAAAGAATTCGGAAGGATCCCATCCGATTTTTTGCCGAATTTTCTAAAATGAAATTAATTACGCACACTTCCATTCTTTTACGAAATTTCGGAAGAAAATCGGTAAAGAAATGAAAATAATGCTGCTATGTGAAGAATTTCTTGCAGACTTTTTTCAGAATTTTCTTTATTTTTCGTACAGAAATTTCTTTACGAGTTCGTGTCAACCACTTCATATAATTTTCTTTGAAGATTCGGAAAAAAATCGTTACAGAAATCAGATACTCCTAAAGATTTCGTTAAGATTTCGGGAACTTTGGTTTGCAGGGTAGGTACATACATACATATGTATGGTGGCGAGAATGTAAATAGGGAAGGGACATGTTTAATGTTTATTGTTTTTTTTTGTTCAAGTGTAGCTAGTTATTCAAAAAACTTCAAAAAACAAAAGAGATATTTTAATTTATTTTTTCAAAACTTTAATTTGTACTAGGAGACACTTTAGAAAATTGTAAGCTTGTCTAAACAACTGCGATTTACAGTTAAACTGTTAAAACATTGGCATGCATACATACATGTGTCTGATTGCTTTTTCTACATAACTCTTTCGTTAAACTAAATAGAAGGTTAGACAATAGGTCACGAGGCGAATTTGTAAAAGCGTCTAATAGCCTATTACACATATACTAAATAGGCATTTACATATGAATGTATGTATGTAGCTATGCATTTAAATTATCCAGCTTTTTTTTTGTTGCCAACCAACACTGCCTTTTTCTCTTGTGGAAATCCGATTTTCCGATTGCGGCCACACGCAAATGCAGGTCAGTGATGTCGCGTAATTGCAGCGCCTGCGCCCATGTCCAACTGTCAACCAACAGCTTTACACACAAAGTATTGTTATGCAAACTGTGCTATCCCACCTCTATCGACCGTAGCAGCCGCTGTTTAATCTTTACAAAAATCACAGTAGTAAAAAAAAATCAAACACACACTCCTGTATATGCATACACACAAACATACACATAGTACTACATTCGTATATACCCGTAAGAAACGACCAAGGATAAGTTACATAACTTCCGTCCGAAAAATCTCTGTGGAACGCACTAGCCAGTTAAGCGCCGCTTCGACCGATCGCTGACCTTTGCATTGCTAGTCGTGCGTGCGTGCATGCATTTCGTTCGTCGCGGCCATCCCCTGGCACACTTATCCTTTTTGCTTTGTGCTATCTCACAAAAGTGCGACTGAGCAGGAGGCGCCTTTGAGCTCAAATCGATTTGTGTTTGCCTGTGCCTCGCTTTTTCTCTGTGTGGTTTGAGCCTCTTAGGCGTGGAAATAAAAGTACATACGTTTAATTGCCAGTTTGCATTTCGGCTAAAAGGTTGTATAAACAAAAAAAAACAAAAAATACAGCCGAACGGGCTGCATTTGCTTCTGTGGCATTTTTTGTCGCAACCTCAGTGAAGTGCGTTCCACTTGGCGCAGGTTTTTTTTCACTTCGATGCTTTGCTTTGAAATTTTTAACTGTTTTTTTTTACACTGCTGTATTGTCATTTGTTTTAACTGTTTGTTGCATTTTTTCGGCCTTTCTTTTCAATTGTATTTTTTTTTGTGTGGTAAAAGCAAAGAATTTGCTGCGCGTGTCTTTTCGTTCACAACAAATCGTTAATCTGTTAGTCTGTTTCAGTTTGTAACCAGCTTTGTCTTCCCTATTGGATTTATTTACTTCGAATGCAAGTCCTTGTGAGCACAGCACCGCATTTGATTACTTGTTATACCTTTAATGGTATTAGTCAAATTCAAATTTCGGAAATCGGTTGTCGCTGTTCAACTATCCAGGTCTTCATGAAAATTGTGTTCCAAAGGTTTTTTTTTTGGGGGGAATAGGTATGTGGAATTCGAAATCAGTTGCCTTTATAGCCCATCACTGAGTGTTATGATAAATTTATTGGGATCACATCGTCTTCTTCGAGAGTCTCAGCAAGTTTTTTGTACGCTAGATTGTTGACTTCGAGTCGAGTTCGCCTCAAACGAAGCCGATTTTTCTAGGAGAATTGTCCATCGCATTCACAAACCATTTTTGTTTTCATTTTAATTATATTTGTAGGTCTCAGCTGTTGCTTAGAGGTCTTATTAATTGCTAGAAGCCAATAACAGATCCTGTGCCTATCTGTGCCCCTTTTACCAATTTATTTCTTATGCTACACTTAGTCGGACTTCTACATACAAGGTTTTCGAAGTTTTTTGATATTGAGTTTTTTTTAATACGTTCCGGAAAGTCAAAGGCAAAAAAAAAGAAGATACATATATATGATAAAAAGTGCATTCCGGATTTTAAAGAGCAAATATTTACCTGAGGGTCTTAACACAACATCGTAAACTCATCCCTAATGAATAGAAAGGGTCGGTAGTTAATAATAAATACAAATAATTGCTCTAAGTAATCTAATGGAACACACCTTGAGGGATGGTTTACGAAATAACGTAAGACATATCTTGTAACAATGCGAACTCACATGCTCTTAGTTTGGTATTTCTGCTCCTCATTATAGCTAAACCTCTGCAAAGAAATTGATATATTGTTTCCAATTCGTTATCCTTCCTTCAGCTTCTACAGAAGTCGATGTAGGCGATGCCCTACCTTTTGGCGTGGGTTATAACGGATTAATCGTCAGTGCTGGGGTTTCTTGATAACTTTCTTTCTTGATGCCAGCAAAGTTCGGTAGTCGGAACGAGAGAGACGTATAAGAGAATACCCGCACCCACACCGTAGTCTATTTTCGACCTGCTAGTATAGATTTCAGTGGAATTATCTAGAAGACAACTTCTCCGAAAGTTTTTACTGAAATCTATCGTAGAAGCTATATGTAAATGACGTACGGGTTTGGCTATATGGAAGCCTGACATCTTTCACCACCTTAAGTTCGATTTTTGGAAGTTGTGGAGAAAGATTTCTCTGTATATAGGGTACTTAAGTGGGGGCGGGATCCCGTCCTTTCTGACTAATACATCTGCAGTGTCACTTCTGAGAATGTTGCGACGACCAGGAAGCCAAATAAAATCGAATTCCAATTGAGTACTCACTGAGTTTAGAAATGTTATGCAATCCTTAATGAGCTTCCACTTTGTTAAGAAAAGACGTCAGGCCACTCGGCTTTCTGAGAAAATGTCTGCCTTGACAGCCTTCAGCTGTAGCGAATACTTCTGCCCGAAAAAACATTTAGAAAATAAGGCGGATGGATTAACCTTATCAGTCCCAAGAAAACGCCTGATTCAACTCCGCATACCATTTTGGAATCGTCGGTGTGCGGATAGTGTTCCAGGCGGAGGTGGCCCAACCAAGCGTCTCTCAACGCCAGAAGGATCCCGAAAGGCTTGTAAAAATCTTCAGTCGGGTTTCAAAAATCCAGTATGGCGAACAAATTTTTAAAAATTCATTGAATTACCTCGAAACTTGTTACTCGGGCGTATGTGGGGTCACTGATTATGAAAATGACCATGGGTTTTTAAACTTCAAAATGGCGGATCCAATATGGCGGAATAATTTAAAAAAATGGTATATGGTTCCTTACACTGGCCAAAGAGTGATTGTTTCATGGCACATTTTCTAAGAAAGTAGAAAAAAATTAAAATGCAAAAAAACATTCTCTACAATTATAAGATATCGTCATGAATTTTTTACATGCCGCAAAAGAATAGCTGCTGGGCATTTCTGCATACCTAACAAAGAACAAAACTCTTTTCAACTTTGACGTTTTATTTGACATAAAAGTTTGTATGAAAACTGTAACCTTTCAATGTCAGTATGGTATGCGGACGTATGTATCTCCGAAATTTTTTTATTCTTCCTTTTTTATTGAAGTTTTGTTAATTCATTTGACAACTTAACGATTTGTTGTGTTACAAAGTGTTTCTTTTCTTATTTTTTTATTCGATTGTTTTTTTTTTTCATGTACGCATAGAGGCTCACTATCGTCCTTAAGCCTACTGCGGACACACATACTACTCGTAAAAACTAAATGACAACAATGCGCCGAATTGCACACGCGACCCAACTTTTTTTTGGCGATTTAAGTTTGCGATGTTGGTGTTGTTGTACGTTTTTTTTTTGTTTGGATTTAGTTACGCTACTCTTTTCGATGTTTAATCATTGTTGCTTTAATCTTTTTTCTCTAAAGTCTTTTTTTTTTGTTGTTTTGCTTTTGGTTAATTTTTTGCCATTTACTGTAACTTGCGCTTAACTGTTTTTCCTGAAAAAACATTAAAAGTAGAAAAACAAAGTTAACGAAAGAAGGATTGTAAATTCCGTAGCTCAGCGTTGAACATCGCCAAAAACTAATTGGCTTTTCAATTGCACTTTTTTCGCTTATTGCAAGAATGCTAACGGGCAACGGTCAACGTCAGCGATTTGTCATTTCAGTAACTCAGATCACAGCAACAAAAACTTCTAGAATGACATGGGTGCGATTGATACAGTTGGGGATATTTAGTGCGCCATTTTTGGGAATGAATGTGTGTACATTAGGGTGTTCCAAAATTAGTAAAGTCGGAATTTTAATGCCCTGACCCCTAGCATTGTTCTATATCAAATAAAAAATATACCCCTATTATTTTAATTTTGAAATCGAAAAATATTTAGAGATCCCTCAAAGGTTTTCCATGTAATTTATAAGGAAAAAAACAACGTCTTGCAACTACTGCTCCCCGTTCGCTCATTGAGCTCATGAGTGTCGAAAGAAAAAAGCTACGGGATTTTTTCCGCTAAACCCAAATTAAAAAAGCTAAATCTATTCTGAAAAGAGCTAAAATGGCAGCACTGAATTTTACACCTAAATTCTTTGCATCTAAGGGCTGGGGGGCAAAGGCTATCCAACCTTCTCTTTCTAACGAAGAGCACAACAATAGTTTTGGCTGGGTTAGCGGCGGACAGCGAATCTCACCACACCGAGTGTCAATCATTCTCAGTATTAGTTGCGATCTCGTACGAGTCCGGACTAGTCAGAAATAGTCAGAATCAGTCATATTTTACTGGAAATCGATCCCGTACTCGGTTCTCTGACTATTGACAGTACAAAAGAGAGAGTAAATATGGTCCTCGCTCTGTCAGAAGTTACCAGTTTTAGTCCGAAGATTGTTTGCTGGTAAATTCTGGTATATGTGTCAAACGATCAGCTGTAATGTGTTTGGCAACCAAATTGTAAACAAAAGAAAAGTGCACTCCGCTAATTCATGTTGAAAAGTATTTAATTACTTGTTTAAGTGGATTGTAATGAATCTGAAAGTATTTTTGATTATTTACATGTGTGAGCTAAGTGTGTTTTCATACAAAATAAGCAAACATTTCAACCAAAATTTGGAGGTTATGTTAAAGTTGACAGAAGCTACCATTTTTTACTAGAAAACGATCGCGTACTTTTCAATGTTACTTTCTCGCTCTGAGCAAAGAACAATGTTACTTTCTCACTCTGAGCTAAGATCTGGGTGTAGATTTTAGAGCCCCGCCTGATAGGCATGTTGATGCAAAGACAGAGTATGTGATGAGAGCGCCTCCCTACGAATGCAACCAATCTCTCCTGACATTTCAACATAAACGACATGGCCTGGAGCTTTTAGGGCTAATATAGTCGCCCCTACCAACTTTAGGGATAAAGACGACGTCTACTAGTCTGCATGATAAATCTTAATTTCTTGTATTTTTTTGTAATAGAAATCTTTACAAATGAGGCTTTTTAGTATAAAAACCGATAACTCCATTTATATGTAACTTAAAGCTTTAGCGAAAACAAACTTATTTTTTGTGGATCAAGGAATAGAATATAAAGGGTAACAAAAGGGTATGTTCAAATGTTTAAGGTATTGTGTAATTATTACGTAATGATGCTTTTTCGCTGTACTGTAATGTTTTACTAAAGGAAGTTAACAGCTTTTACCGCGGTGGCCACCATTTGAGGATTCCGGTGAAGTTATCAAAGTAAAATTTTGTATTCTGTTCTTACGGTTTTACGTTACAATACATATTTTAATAATTTTTTTGTCTTAAATAATTAAATTTAAAACACTTTTGATATCAGCTTCAATAGATTTTGTTATACCCTTTCGATTTGTGATATGCATTTTTTCAAAAAAAAAAAAAATGTTGACCTAAAAGACTTCAAAAACAAAAATACCAAAAACAAAAATAATTAAGGACGAGCACACCTTCATGTTAAAATTCTAAAAATAGAAATTAACAAACAAAAACAAAATCATCAACAAAAAAATGTCTAACTTGTTTGTGGGATGGCGCTTAACGGACTATTTAAAATTTACTCAAAGACGAAATTGAACTTCCGTAGCTAATAATAATCAGAGTTTGGGAGAGTGCACTAACATTTAAGTGTTCTAGGCACTAAATATAAAGTGTCGTTATTTCACATAAAAGCATCCCTAACCTATCGACAGTTTTTGACTTATGCCAATATTCACGATAAATGTGAGACATGTGCCACTGTTCAGTTGTAAGGGTTGCCTACTTCGGTTTTGTGTGACAAATGGCAAAACTGCGGCTCTGCCGGATTGGTAACAACTAAGCATATATCGATTTCCCACAGAAAAATATGGTTATTTATAAACCTAATCCGCTGTATAACTCAAAACCATGAAATTTTGAGTTGTGCCGTTAATGCACAGGACCATCGATATATTGGAATATATGGATTATTTCTCTATTTATCCCTAAAAACGTCAGTGACAATGCTATAAGAGAAAAAAATTATAAAAAATATGGACGAGTTATGACAAAAATTACCAACTATGAATGCTTCTAATGCTCCAAGGGGAAAAAAAATTTCACTTTGATCACTTCACGTGAAATTGCTCATACAAATGTATTTACATACATTCATATGTAGTTTCTTTATTTGCTAAGCGCCTGACTGACTCATTCTCCATTGGCTATTGATTTCCCAGCGTCTAATAAGTGAAAGTAAAAGCAAACTATGTATGTATATATATATGTATGTATGTACATATGTATATTTTTGTTTGGAAACTACAATTTCAATTAATAATCCAGAGAGATAATAATCAAATATTTAAATTTTTGCCAACAAACAAACATGAATATCTAGTGTGAAAAACATGCATTCATACATACATATGTACGCGTATGTAGGTATGTATGTACATATATGAAAAAGTATGTGCATATTCACGAAATTGTTTTTACACAAATATTTTATGAATAATTGAGTGTGTAATCGAATACGAAATGACATGCAAACAAACATCCCGGTCGGCAGACAGTCAGTCATAGACAACCAGCCAAATATGTACATATGTAGATATTTACATGTGACACCAGTTAAAAACACACCCCCAACTGCTGCCTGTCAGCAAAGTCATTCATAACTATGAGTGCAATAAATATTGGTATTATACAGCGCCCTCGCCCCCACAAGTATACATTCAAAGTGTATATGTATGTATGTAAATGTAAGTGCATTTGTATGTTTATGCTGCAGTGCAAGATGTGACAGCATAAAGGAGTTATTCATTCATTCATTCATACATATATTTGTATGTATGACTAAGAGTTGTCTTTGATCTTAAAGAGTGCAATAAATGATATGCTGCGCGATAAAAGTCAGCTCCAATTTATTTTGTGACGTGTTAAGCTGGGATCACACGATTTGTACATTTGGCTAAAAATTTGTCAAATTCGTAGACAAATCATGTGAACGCTAAATTACATTTGTTATTTATCAGGAAAGCCAAATATTTGCCTTCTTGTGGCAAATGAAAAACAACCCTGGTGGCCAAATCGTGTGAACGCAATGCTGCTACATAAGCCAAATAAAAATTACGCAAATGACCAAATATCTGATTTGCCACTTGATGACAAATGCCAGTGACAAATATACAAATATTGTTGAGCGGTATTGCCATTTCGTGCTTGTGAACCTTTGTATTTTCCAATTTTGGTAAAATTTTA
>NW_016157485.1:225775-231295 GCF_001687245.7 Rhagoletis zephyria
CTCCCATTTAAAGCATGGTTGATGTTGAGTGTTGGACAATTTTTGCTCTTAAAATTAAGAAAATTATGTTGAGCAAAAATAAAACTACTCAAAAACGCGAGTATGTGGTAGATTTCAGACCTTGTGTGGTAGGTGTGTTCAAAAAGTGGCAGATCTACAACAATGTGGTAGAAGTCCGATCACTGAAAGGAATCTTACAGAGTATATCGATGGCTGAGTGGAAGATCGATCCATCTCGGCAACCAGTTCGAAAACGCCCTATCTCAGAAAATTTTTTAACAACGCGCTATCTCAGAAAACTTTTCAAGAACGCCCTACTTCAGAATTTCATTGAAAAACGCCCTATCTCAGCTGCCGTTTCCAAAACGCCCTATATCAGCTTATTTTCAATGTATTTTCGTTTGAGATAGGGCGTTTTTGAAATGAATTCTGAGATAGGGCGTTATTCAACCAAATTCTGAAATAGGGCGTTTTTCAATCAAACTTTGAAGTAGGGCGTTCTTGAAAAATTTTCAGAGACAGGGCGTTTTTGAACTGGCTTCCGAGATAGGTCGATCTTCCACTCAGCCATCGATATGCAAAATTTAAATTTTTAACTTTTTTTCATTTTAAATTACGACTTGTCCGACTATTTTGTTAACTAGTATACATACATAGGGTGCCCATTCTCAAGACAAATTAACCATTTATAAATGGTTGTAAACAACGAAATGTTTTCTCTTAAATGGCATATGTAAGTATTTTTCATCGGGCAAACAGAAATAAAGTTACGAGCAAGTATATGCTTCAACCTATGAAAAACGCGTTTTTTACCTTCAGCCCAGATTTTGAGGGTGTATTCAAAATTCTGAGTACCTGTGCGTATATATTATTTTTGTTTATTACACTTCAAATCTCACGAAATCATAAATACAAAAGTATGGTTGACACCGGATCAGCTGTTTAAGTATTTATGACCAAATGGTTAAATCGTGTGAATGAATGTGGACAGTATTTGTCACTTTACTACTGTGCGCAAATGTGTGCCAAATCATTTGGATCTTTGGCAGCCAAATCGTCTGATCGCAAAACAAATCATTTGTACATCGCTATCCAAATGCGCAAATGTGGACAAATCTAAATTTGGCATTTTGTGTACAAATGTACAAATCGTGTGATCCCTGCTTTAGTTCCAATAACCCATAGTAATCTACACTGCTGCATGTATACATACATACATATATACTTGCACATGCGCTTGCTTACATACAGTCTTACATATGTATGTACGTACCTACATTGCGCACCATAAATAATCGCACATTAAACTGCGTAAATTACTCATACGCCTCGTTGTGCCGCAAAGGCGTAAAACAAATAAGTTACATACATAGTTATTTACATGCATATGCATGTAATCGACCTGCGCGACTGTTGCAATTCAAACCATATGCGATGCTTTTAATTGTGTAAATTTGTACAAAGCATTTGTTGGAGCATACATATGTATGTATGTGAATGTGTAATTGTAAAAAGAATAAATAATATAAAAAAAAAACTTTTNAAAAAAGAAAAATAAGAAAAAGAAAATTAATTGAACCTAACAAAAAAAACTTTTCTTTTTAAAATAATATTTACAAATAAAATAATCAAAATATGTTTCTTTTTAAAAACATACAACGTAAAAATTAAATTAAAGAAATAAGTTTCTTAAACTTAAAAGAAAATAAAAAATATATACATATGTAAGTATACAGATCACTCGTTCACCCCCACTAAAATAGAATAAATGTTTTTTTATTGAAAACCGCAAAAATTTGAACTACCAATTTGGGGATGATCTATTTTATTACCGACTATTACCGACTTCCGGTGTTGTAAATTTTATTTTAAACATTCTTCTCGGAAGTGTCTTTTTCAAAGCCTAAATGACCTTGGAACTTCAACTCGTCCTGGACGTCTAAAATGGACAAACATGTTTTTATTGGAAAACGACAAAATATGAATAACCAAGTCGGGGACGCTATATCTTTTGGTAGAATGTATTACCAACTTCCGGATTCGACCGGAAGTCCGTTTTGTCCGCAGAATCCGAATCTGTAAGAAAAACATGCAGCTCCTATTATAAAAAATGGACTTCCGGTCATTTAAACACACATCCGGGCGAAACCGGAAGTCGCTAATACGATCACAAGATCTTTCAAATTATCTTGCACGAGGCTTATTTGAGCGCTTGTAACGCACTTAAGCGCGCTGCCCTGAGAGTACTTTTCATTAAACCGACATATGCCAGCAGTGGAACTACTTATCAGCGAGTCTGAAATAACAACTGGTGCGATGAGAAATGGCACACCGCTGCAGATTAAAAAGTCACAAGGCCGCACCACGATCAGGCGCAACGCCAGCCATTTACGCCAGCAACCGTGGAATCAGTCTTCTAAATATTTGCTAAAAGCTCTTATTGAGGGTATTGTGTGAAAAGCTGAAACACACCTTCAGCGAACTTACTGGGCCTTGAAGTGTACGGGAAAAAGTTGCAGCGGAAGATATAAGGGCCTTTGCGCATTAGCGACGTTGAAGCTATGAGCTGTTTGAGCTTTTTAAGCGAATTAAAATACAACGGCTCCACGTTTTAGACTCAGCCAAAATCACTTAGGCTATTACAGCGCCAACCAAGAACAAGAAGAATCTGATAAATCATGTAGTTCATTAAAGAAATTAATTTCACCATACGAATCGAAAAAATCTGTGAATCTCTTTGCAAATGCACCAAACGAAAAATTTTTGTGTTTTCAAAATTTATTAAATTATTGCATTTAGTTTAATGCATAGTAAGCACTCTGGATCTTAGTAATCCAGTCGATGTATGCAGAGACACGTGTATAGACCGATGGTAAATTGTAAACACCACATGGAGTGTATCCCCAGGATACAATACCGATAAGTTCAGATGGTCCGCCATTGATAACCTTCACCAGAGGACCACCAGAGTCACCGCTGCATGCAGATATGCCCTTCTGCAAGGAATCTGAGCAGACATTGGTTTCGTGGAGAGGAGCACTTTGAGGCAGAGTTTCCTTGCACTCGTTCCACTCGACGACCTCAGTTTGAACTGTTTGCAATATCTGGGCTGCAGCAGATATGTAAGGATTTGGTCGTCCCCAACCATAAAGATGAGTCTCTCCGCTGTGGATCTCTTCTCGGTGTGGCAAGCTTGCTGGTTGTACTCGTTCGTTGAACTCAAAGGGCTGGGAGATGTGTAAAATGCCAATATCGTAAGGTCCCACACCACCGCTGTAACTTGCGTGAACTCTACCAAAGTCAACTACACGTGATTGTGTATTCTCATCAACTTCAGTGCGGTTATGAAGACCAGCAATAACTCCCATTCCAACGGCAGTAGAAATGCAGTGACCGGCAGTTAAAACCCAGTCCTTGGCAATAATTGTGCCACCACACTTGTGAGAATGACGGCTAGCATTGGAACTCAACGATACAATGTAAGGGGCAGATTGTGGCTCAGCATCTTCGCCGTTAATGATATAGCCGGTGGCAAAGCTGGGAACTAGATTCTTGAATTTGTCAGTAAGAGCCGATGCGTTGGCACACGCCAGGAAAAGAGCAAACAAGAAGAGAACCTTCATGTTGGCGAAATAAATTTTAACTATTTTTTAAATGAAAAAGGAAGGCTTTTTATATGCATACAAAAAAATAAAAAATTCCCAATCGCTATGTATTAGACCAATGATAATGTATATTGTTTTAACTTATCGAATTGCTTCAATGAAAGCACGATGAAATAGCTGATTATTCTAAAATTAATCCGCTATGTGCAGATGATTTGTGGAAGTAATAAACTAGTTACGATTAGCTTCTTATCCGAAAGTACGCATGTATTCGTACAAGTATTTTGGCGAATTAAAATAACGGCTAATGAAGCCGATTAGATTTACGCTGTATCCCTGATTAGAATAGTATTTTCCAAAAAAGGAGGAGGTTATCAGTTCGTCGGAATATTTTGTTTTTTTTTTGTGTATGTTACCGCATAACTTTGGACCACGTCAACCGATTTCGATAGAGGATCCTCGACTTGGTAGGTCAAATATTTACGCTTTTCAATAAAAAAAAAAACACCTCCCTCCATTTTAATAATAATCCCAACGGTTTTTACCCTCCATTCCCGCCCATCCGCACGAGGGGCGCAGTCCGCATGACGTACGGAACCAGTCAGTATTTTCAATTTTTGCTCCGAGTCACGATAGGCGGGATTTTGTTAAGTGTCGAGATCTAAAACCGTTCAGCTACAGAACTAAATTCATCAGCCGATTTTATGTCTTTATTTTAATGATTCATTTATTGAGAGAGGACAGTATCGATTTGTTAATGCTGAAAAGCGGATCTGATATATCAAACGTGCTGGAATGAGAATTAAAATCCTGGCATAAGCAACGGAGTGGGTCGTGCAATTCAAAATTAGTTTTACAAGCTTTCAGAAATAGGGGAAAAAGTGTCTTGATACCCGGAAGGGAACATTAAGGCTAACTTCGCCAAGAAGAAGCGGACTTGAAATGGAGCCTGTTAGTAATTTAACTATAAAAATTGTACAAATATTAATAAGTTTTAATCGTCTCGTTTCTTAAAGCAAAAAGTAGGAATTGTTTTTGAATTGATTCTATCTTGTCTGAGTAAATTTGATACCTTCGGTTCCAAACCACCGAACCGTATTCCAGAATTGGCCTAACTAATGTTGTAAACAGGGTTTTAGTGATATAAGCGTCACAAAATTCTTTTGACCATCGTTTCACAAATGCAAGTACACCATTAGCCTTGTTGACTGTCACATTAATATGAAGATTAAAATAAAGCTTAGGATCCATTGTGATACCAAGATCCACAAAATTGTATACCTGTTCCAGGTTATGGTTACCTATTATATAAGAAACTGGCAGAACAGCTCTTCGCGAGAAGCACATTACTTTACATTTCTTAAGATTTACAGTCATAAGATTTACTTGACACCAGTAAGCCATGCTGTTTAAGTCTGATTGTAGCAAAGACCTTTCTTCAATTGAAACGTACGATTTATAAAGTTTTACATCATCTGCATACATTAAAATTTTGGAGAATTTTATATCTGTAGAAATATCGTTTATAAATAGCAAGAACAGAACCGGGCCTAGGTGGCTACCTTGAGGGACTCCTGAAGTAACATCAATGACGTCAGAGATAGTATTTTTAAACAATACCCTTTGTGATCTATCATAGAGGTATGAAGAGATCCAACGTAGAAAATTAGGTGGAAGACCAAGAAGATCAAGTTTATAGATGAGCAACGAGTGGCACACTTTGTCAAATGCTTTACTGAAATCAGTATATATAACATCAACAGTTTTGCTCTCACTAAATGCTTTTGAGATATAGGATGTTAATTCAAGTAAATTTGTAGAAGTTGATTTGCCCTTGCAAAATCCATGTTGACTGTATGAAATGCTTGAAGTGATAGAATGCGTCAACCGATTTGTTATAATTGCTTCAAATAAT
>NW_016157485.1:231410-281215 GCF_001687245.7 Rhagoletis zephyria
TGAGGGACTCCTGAAGTAACATCAATGACGTCAGAGATAGTATTTTTAAACATTACCCTTTGTGATCTATCATAGAGGTATGAAGAGATCCAATGTAGAAAATTAGGTGGAAGAACAAGAAGATCAAGTTTATAGATGAGCAACGAGTGGCACACTTTGTCAAATGCTTTACTGAAGTCAGTATATATAACATCAACAGTTTTGCTTTCACTAAATATATTTGAGATATAGGATGTTAATTCAAGTAAATTTGTAGAAGTTGATTTGCCCTTGCAAAATCCATATTGACTATATGAAATGCTAAAAGAGGTAGAATGCGTCAACTGATTTCTTATAATTGCTTCAAAAAATTTAGGAATTGCAGAAGGCTTAGCTATTCCCCGGTAGTTCTCCACTGAAGATCTGCTACCGCTTTTATGTAACGGCGTTATAAACGATTCCTTCCATATAGTTGGAAATATGCCCTCTTTAATAGCCCGAACACAATGAAAACGACGAGCTACGGACCACAGCTGTCAAATTATTTTAACACGTACTCTTATGTAGATAATTATTTTGGCGACGACCGGGCTACGCGACGATTGTGGTTGTGGCCAGATTAGATCTATTTCTATTTTAATGGCGACAGATAAGGTTCTTCCTCTTCTTTTATGTCAAACTCATACAAATTCATGATGTCGCTGCCGCGTTCAAAGAAATCATGTCGCCATCGACAAAGCGCTTAGATAATAAAGATGACAAATTGGAAGCTGTGGTCGGTAGCTCGTCGTTTTCAATGTGTTCAGAACTTAAGAGACAAATTAAATAACACTGTTAATGGCTCATAGAGATAATCAGCACAATTTATAAGAATACAAGTAGGGATCTGGTGAGGACCACAACTGATGTGCTACTTTAAGGATTTCAGATAAACTACTACATCATCGGGAGATATTACTGGGATATTTATTGAGTTCATTAGACTTATGTTTAAAAGGATAGTCAATGTTAGCATGTGAGTTAATGGAATAATTGGATTTAAAAAGCTGAGCGAACATGTTAGAAATTGTTTGATTATCAGTAGAGACGGTATTTTGATACTTCATTGCGGAAGGAAACCCACGAACATTTCGCTTGGAGTTTACGAAGTCAAAAATGATTTGTGGTTATATATTATTTGCCATTTGATTTTACACAAGTAAGCTTTATAACACTTTTTATTTTACATGGTATGAGTGTAAACCGGTTTTTTTGTGTAATCTAAAATAACGCGACTTTCTGTTTTTCAAATTTCTCAGTTCTTTAGTGAACCATAACTGTGTTTTTTCTTCAGGAACATACATGCGTTTAGGCACATGCTTTTCAAATAATTTATATAAAGTAAAGTTAAAAAGTGCAACACTTTGTTCAATATTTTCTTTATGCGCAGGCCACGACAATTTAGACAGTTCTTTGTTAAGCATTTTAATGTTGGCTTTCGAAAAATCAAAGCGAATATTTGGTTCGTATGCTTGGGTACTGCAATTTTGACCATCACTTACTATAACTTCGTAAGATACCTCCATAGCAGGGTGGTAGACATCTTCGAGCAAAACTAGTGGATCACGCTTATTTACAACGGACTTAGATGCATCATCAACATAAACAAGATCTAATACTTTACCAAACTTATTGTGAAGTACATTAACCTGAGCTAGGCAGAGTTTAGCCATCTCCTCTAAAAATAAGTTGTTGCACGCACTAGACGCAAAAGGTACGATATCATTATCAATGATTTTCCATGATATGCTTGGTAAAATAAAATCACCCAACACAAACATTGAATCAGTGCGTTTAGTCAGTAAATTAACTGATTTCAGTAAAGATATGAGTCGTGAATACACCAATGTGTAAAGTAAATAGACCCTTTTCCAGCCTGTACACGAATGCATTTGAATTCTACTGAATCAATGTGCGAAAGACTAACTTCTTCAGATGGTATTGAAGAGTCTACAGCGAAGAGTACGATACCGCCGGTTCTGTCCTCCCTATCTTGTCTATAGATATGATAATTATTTGGAAGAATCTCTGAATTGAAAACGTGAGGTTTCAGCCAAGTTTCAGTAAAAGAAAGAATATTATTATTACATTCAAGGCCTTTAAGGTATAAGTTCGTTAATTTAGTATTTAAGCCTCTTACATTTTGGTAATAAATACTTAAAGCAGATTTAATAACTGGTTTTTGATTCAGTGTTATGACGGGGAATATTAGCTAATTTATTTACTTTTTTGGGCCTATATTCGAATTCACGAACGAAAGCTCCGGGGGGCCAAAAAGAACTACTAAACAGCGCTTTAAAACTATCTAAATTTACGTCAATTTTAAATGAAGCAATATTTCTCTCGTATTTAAAATTAAATTTTCGGATGCTTAAGTCGATAGTTGTAATTTTTGATGAGATATAAACCTTTGTATCGTCTTCGGTAGTGTCTCTCGAAAATCTAGAAACAAAAATTGACTTCTTTGGCGGAACCACAACTAATTTCCTTGTATCAGACTGGAGTACCGGCGGAAGGGGTTGAGTTACTGCGTTAGTAGTTGAGGATAGGGAAGGCGGTGGAGGCTTTGAAGATGATGCCACCACTTCAGTGGGGGAAGGGGAAGATACTTCAGGCTCGTTATTATCCGAAGCAGATTTCGTTACACGCTCTTTTGAGGCTGAGGATTCTGATGCTGGAGGACACGGAGAAGATGGATTAATTGAGTCAGTCGGCAGATTATTCTGACGTGCGACGGCAATAATTTCCTTAGATGGATTATGAAGACGCTTACGTTTAGGCACACGGATATCCTTAACAGATTGCAAGATATCTAAGCATTTGAATGCTTTAAACGAATTTTCATAATGCTTAAATTTTTCTGTCAGTACCGACAATTCTCTTCCTATTTCTGTAAAACCATTTCCGGTTTGCCTAAATAGCTTGAAAAGATCAACTTCGGTTGACCTGCACTTTACGCAAGACCAGCGAAGGCCCTTGCCATCATTAATAGCGTCCAGAATTCTTCCCGTCAAACCAGCACATTTCAGATGGTAAATACCATCACACAGCCAGCACGATAAGTAGCGTTCAGAATCGCTTTTAATTTGGCAAGTATCAAGATCGCACTTCATATTGAAAGGTTTATGTAATAACACTCGGTAATAAAATACAAACAAAATAAATTATAACAATTAAGGAGCTGATGTATTTAATTAGCTTTAAATAAATATAGCGAACAGTTTGAGTATCACTGTAATTATGACACTTAATAAACGCAACTAGAAGAAGTAAACAAAAAGAGTAGAACAAATGTGCAAAAACAAAATGAATTCAGTTAACCTCAAAGGATACAACAACAATGATAGCAGCAAATGACTCGGCAAGATTAGAATGTATGCTAGTGAAATTTAATTATTTTTTATTTTTTTTTTTTGTTTTAGCACAATAACTTAGCAAGTAGAAAGCCAAAATCAGAGCACAATAAAATGCAGCCTCACAGCTTGACGTTTGCGATTAGTATTGAGAGGGGTGGACGGGTGGTCTAGGACACCCTGCATATGTTTCTGTTTAAAACAATAAAATCTAAAAGTTAAAAGGAAATTTAATTAAGAAAATGAAAAATAATTCCGCTGCCGAGGACTCGAACTCAGATATCTTAAAGGACACGCCGGTGCTTTGCTTATTCGGCCACTGCGACTGCTGGAGCAGCGCGAGCAAATAAAATCCAAATGCTTTCTGTCAAAAGAGCTAAAGAGCTTTTCACCATCAAAGTTGGCAAAGGAGCTTTCTTTGAAAGACTTTCAAATTATCTTGCCCAATGTCTTTCAATTGTCTTACAAATTCCTTTGAACTATCTTAGCCAGACACATCCTTTTTATTAATTCATGGGAAAATTTGATATAGTTATGTAGATCGAATTATTAAAGCTTTGAGTGCAGAAGTCCCCGCGTCTGGGGAAAGCTGAAACACACCTTCAACGAACCTACTGGGCCTTGAAGTGTTCAGGAAAAAGTTGCAGCGGAAGATTTAAGGGCTTTTGCGCATTGGCGACGTTGAAGCTATGAGCTGTTTGAGCTTTTTAAGCTAATTAAAATACAACGGCTCCACTGGCTCGGCCATGCCGTACGGATGGACATAAACACTCCAGCTCTGAAAGTATGCAAAGCGGATCTCCCTGCTAGTAGCAAGTAGATGCAAAGTCCATATGGATAAGGATTTGATTTCACTTGACATTTCCAATTGGCGCAGAGGCGAAACGACTGACGTGCTGTTTTAGACTAGGCCAAAATCACTTAGGCGGTTACAGTGCCAATCAAGAAGAAGAAGAATCTGATAAATCATGTAGTTCATTAAAGAAATTAATTTCACCATACGAATCGAAAAAATTTGTGAATCTCTTTGCAAACGCACCAATCGAAAAATTTTTGTGTTTTCAAAATTTATTAAATTATTGCATTTAGTGTAATATATAGTAAGCACTCTGGATATTAGTAATCCAGGCGATGAAAGCAGAGACACGTGTATAGACCGATGGTAAATTGGAAACACCACATGGAATGTATCCCCAGGATACAATACCGATAAGTTCAGATGGTCCGCCATTGATTTCCTTCACCAAAGGACCACCAGAGTCACCGTTGCATGCAGATATGCCCTTCTGCAAGGAATCTGAGCAGACATTGGTTTCGTGGAGAGGAGCACCTTCAGGCAGAGTTTCCTTGCACTCGTTCCACTCGACGACCTCAGTTTGAACTGTTTGCAATGTCTGGGCTGCAGTAAATATGTACCACTTTGTTTGTCCCCAACCATAAAGATGAGTCTCTCCGCTGTGGATCTCTTCTCGGTGTGGCAAGCTTGCTGGTTGTACTCGTTCGTTGAATTCAAAGGGCTCGGAGATGTGCAAAATGGCAATATCGTAAGGTCCCACACTACCGCTGTAACTTTCGTGAACTCTACCAAAGTCAACTACACGTGATTGTGTATTCTCATCAACTTGAGAGCGTTTTTGAAGACCAGCAATAACTCCCATTCCAACGGCAGTAGCAATGCAGTGACCGGCGGTTAAAATCCAGTCCTTGGCAATAATTGTGCCACCACACTTGTGAGAATGACTGCTAGCACTGGAACTCAACGATACAATGTAAGGGGCAGATTGTGGCTCAGCATCTTCGCCGTTAATGATATAGCCGGTGGCAAAGCTGGGAATTAGATTCTTGAATTTGTCAGTAAGAGCCGATGCGTTGGCACACGCCAGGAAAAGAGCAAACAAGAAAGAGACCTTCATGTTGGCGAAATAAATTTTAACTATTTTTTAAATGAAAAAGGAAGGCTTTTTATATGCATACAAAAAAAAAAACTAAATTCCCAATCACTATGTATATTGTTTTAACTTATCGAATTGCTTCAATGAAAGCACGATCAACTAGCTGATTATTCTATACTTAATCCGCTACGTGCAGATGGTTTATGGAAGTAATAAACTAATTACGATTAGCTTCTTATCCAACAAGTAATTTGTTAATGTAGCGAATTAAAATAACGGCTCATGAAACCGATTAGGTCTACGCTATATCCCTGATAAGAATAGTATTTTATAGTAGATTTCCAAAAAAGGAGGAGGTTATCAATTCGTCGGAATATTTTTTTTTGTTTTTTGTATGTAGTTTACCGCATAACTTTGGACCACGTCAACCGATTTCGATAATTCTGTTTGCATCGGAAAGGTAGTGTCTCAGAGGTGGTCCCATACTAATCTGGTTTGGATCAGATCATCGGATCATGAAATATATATATATATTTTTGTATGAGAATTGAGGTCGGTTTTTTTTTTGCTAAAAACTTCTTGTTTACTTAAAAATTACTTGTTTCAAGTTATTTTCGCAGAGTGCTTATCACTGGAAATCGAAAATATATGTGCATATTATGCACATATTATGCAGTTCAGACCATTGCGTAATGGATGTTCTTTGTATCGAAACGCGTGTATTGGCGGCAGCGCACTTTGTACTCAGCGCACTTTTGATTGAACAGTAATATAAACTTTCATTTAAATTTTCTTCTTTAAAAAGGATTGAGTAAAAGATTTTACAATTTAAAATACACCCCGATTTCGCATTTCTTTTTCCTTCAAAACCGGGCTAATATCTGATCAATTCTGAAGAATTTTTTTCGTTTTGAATTTTCTGATTTGTTCCCTATAAACTCCGGATGAATGAAGGCGTAAAAAATAGATACTTGCAGTTATTGGTTCCAGAGAGCGAGCTGGTTCTGTGCTGGTTAGAAAGTGTGATCCCAGGTAGACAATTTAAGAGGAATTATTGCGATGATTACACCTCTTCGTACTCCAAGTGAAGTCCAATCGAACATTGTCTTATCAGTTACATGTCTAGGCTTTCGCCCAGCATTCGAGCCCATCTGTCTCTCTTTTCCCTGTTGGATCGAGTCGAGCGGTCCTTGCTTGATCGTCTCACATGCCACATTGTTCCACGCAATATCAGACACAACCGCAAGAGGGTTCAGGCATTCTCCAACTAGATTTCAGCGCACTGTGAGCGAGCGCCCAAGTGTCTAATCCGCTTGGCTATCCGAGTAAATAGATACATACTTCGTTAGGCAAATGAAGCCTCCATTTGGATGGAGAAGACAGCTTGCTATATCAATTTGCTTTTAATCAAATCTTTAACATTGGATAGTACACTGGTTTCCGAACCAGTCACGTACCTATTGAGCTCCTACGTTAATAAATTTTCACTTTTAGGAATCGTACTTCAATATTGACATCTGTACAGCAGCTTCTAAATATGTCCAGCTGAAAATTATACAGTGAACTTAACTGGAAAATCGATAGCGAGAATAACAGCGCCACGCTGAATTTTCTTCCATCTATGTTTAATTGTATTTCGCACTCACAACTTTTTTGTTTCTATAAAATATTCTGCTTTTCTAAAAAAAAATAAATTCCTTTTCTCTCTTTCCAGCTGGTCGCACACAACCCTGGTGGTGCCGTAACAATCGTAATGGTGGCTCCAATGGCCGTTCTACACTCTCCATTAAGCATCCCGCCGATAGCATACGAAGGCGTCCGAATAGTAACTCTGGTGTTTGGTCGTGGAGTCGACGCTCTTCAGCCAGTCCCGATCAAATCGGTCCACCATCCTCATCACCCGCCGAAAACCATTACACACACATGGATGACGCATATAGTCCGGTTAATGAGGCACTGTATGCTGAATTAGACCGCGAATCGGTACGTTCAGGAAATCCGTCTTATCAAAATACGGCCTACAGTCAGTGTGGTGAGGTGAGTTAAGGGAAATCTTTAGAACTCAGAGGGGTTATATGTTTTGGTGATTATTGTCACGAACGAACGAAATTGTTTAAGCAGTGGGGAATAGTAGTAAAGGATTGCCACACGAATATCTATTACCTTGCAAGTTTATGTAGACATATTTGAAAGTATTTCGGAAAACTGGAACTAAGTACTTTTTTTTTTCTAAAGGGAAGAGATAAGAAAGCGGAAACATAACCTATAAATTTATAAGTCATCATTACAGTCTCACCTCATAAGATCGAAGAACTTTACAGCTTACTTACTGTACAATGAACGGTATATAGTCAGAGTCTTTTTGTGTTAGTTCCGACAAGCAACTAGGATATGGGGGGTTAATGCCTAGAGTGGTTGTGGTGCGAGGACTCCTGTTTCACCCCAAATCTCAATTTGATCGGCTAAAATCGTTTAGGCGGTTACAGCGCCTATACAAAAGAGAGCAACTTCCTAGCACGACGGTGAGTACTGTACCGCTGTGTAGGTTGTTCAAACCTGACAGGTAGTCGTCTCGACTCAGTTGGTTGTGTGCGGGATTATAGTATCTTCTTCCAGCAGACTTAGATGTCTCCTCAATGGACGCGCTGATTTAGTTTTGCCGAGGAGGAAGCATTTCGACTGAAATAATTTGTGATCATTTACCAAAAGTGAACAGTGAGTACATTGGGAGAACACGCCTTGACTAAAGTAGGCGAAAAAACTTCTAAGAGACTACAATCCCAAGAGTTGTAGGGAACAAACCACCTTCCAAAAGACAAACCTTAGTACTGCTAATAGCACTGGTCGACGGCCAAAATTTACCAGAGACGCCGTTATGAAATTCGTATGTAAAATCACCCCCTGATTCCGAAAATCAAGGTTATTTTTAATTTTATGGTACCGTTTTTGAGATATTTGCAATTTACCGTTTTTGCAAAAAAAAAAAAAATTGGGTCCACTTTATCATATATATCTCAAGAACGAATTAAGCAATTCCAAAACGGTTTGAAGCTTTTAAAAGGTAATAAAATTTTCTATAAACTGTGCATACAACACTTTTTGCTAGGCCCTGTAGATTCAAAGATAACGAACAATCATTACCGATTTTTTCAATTTTTTTTGTAAAAATATAAAAAAAATTGTACTTTGCGGGGAAGGATCTCGAAAACCTTTTATTTTTTTGCAGATTTTTTTTTTCTCCCTAAGCTCTGTTGTATTACAAAAAAAATAAGCTATCATCGAAGAAAATCGATGCAAAACTACGTAAGTTATAAGCGATCAAATAAAAATACCCAGGTTGCGCAATTTCAACGTATACCTCAAAACGTATGTATGGTATAAAGAAGAGTGAAATATCTAGCTATGCTCTGTTTCTATTGAGTTAAAAGTTCAATTTATGAATGAAATTACCCATATTTTTAACTTTTTTTTTAAATTTATTTATGTTTATACTATATTCTAACAATCTTTATCTTAATTTGATTTTACTATGTTGTCGAAATAATTATGTGTTCTACTTTGACGCTTATTCAGTTTAGGATCGGTTTCTCTTATGAGAAACCAGCAGTAATCACCCATCATTGCGACGTCCCAGAATCCTTGATATCGATTCTCAATTAATTTCATTTGCTGATGAAACCTTTCGCCATGTTCATCACTTTCGTCGCCAAGATTTGCCGGAAAAAAGCTCAAATGTGAGTGGAGAAAGTGAATTTTTAAAGACATATTTACGCCCATTTTCGCATAATTATTGATTAGGTCGTTCACTATCTGCTCGTAGTTAGGGCTTTTGTGTCTACCGAGAAAAGAAGCAACGACCTTTTCAAAGGATTCCCACGCTGCTGCCTCAACTGATGAGAGTAGTCCTTTGAATTGATTATTGTTGATCAACTTTCTTATTTGTGGTCCAACAAAAATACCTTCCTTTATCTTGGCTTGAGAAATATCTGGAAAAACTGTTTTCAAATAGTCGAATGCTTCGCCTTCTTTGTCCAAAGCCTTAACAAAGTTTTTAATGAGACCGAGCTTGATGTGTAAGGGTGGAAGTATGATTTTCTCTTTCTTGACAAGAGGGGTGTATTTGATGTTATCCACACCAACGGTAAACTCGACTCTTTCCGGCCAATCCTTTCTGACGTAGTGGTCCTTACGAGCTCGGCTATCCCACTTGCAGAGGAAGCAGCAGTGCTTGGTGTAGCCACTTTGTAGACCGCATAGCATTGCAACGACTTTGAGATCAGAACATATTTTCCAATCATGCTCTTCATATTTGATAAATTTGAGTATTTTTTGCATTTCCTCGTAGGTTTCCTTTGTATTTACTGCATGTGCAATCGGGATAGAAGGCTTTTTGTTACCAATATGCAATAATACAGCCTTCAAACTCAGTTTATTGCCGTCTATGAACAATCGCCACTCTTTTGAATCATATGTTTGACCAAACTCTTTGAATAAACCAGGGATGTCGTTGCAGTAGCATATACTGTCTTTCTTGGTATAGTGTTTGGAAAATGGTTCGTGACGAGTTCTACTATATGTCACCTTAACATCGGATGACACAAATTTAAATTGTTGCATACGAGAAGTGTGGATCTCGGCCTTTTCCTTGGATAGTTCCAAATCTCTTATCCAATCATTAAGTTGTGCTTGTGACAGAACGTTTCTTTCGTTTTCCATGCGAAATTCAGTACAACTTGATCCCCCGCACTCAGATGTTACTGTTGACAATGGAACTGGATCCGCAACTGCCGTTGAATGTAGTACTGGTAATGTCACTGTAGGTACGCTAGCATAGGTTACTCCTCTTGATCTTCCAACGCCAAGTACTTTTGTTTGACAAATATAACACTCTATTGAATGGCAAGTAGGTTCTCTCCATATCATTGGTGTATCAAATTTTGTTTGTTGTCCTGATTCCCACTGAATCAATTCTACTCGACACGATGTACACAAAGTGTTCGGTGTCCATGGTTTTTCAGCATTTTTAGGCTCAATTCCAAAATACTTGGAGTATAAAGTTTTGATATGATCTGAGAACACTCGTCGTCGCCTTATGATAGTATATTGGCCACACATGAAACAGAACATATCTGGATCCTTATTACACTCAAATTCTCGCGTCCTTTTACTCATTTTATTTTTTTTAATAAATCACGGTTTTGAAATTAGACTTATGAACTGAACTATCTCCGGCGAGCCTTGAAGATGTTATGAAGTTTCAAAGCGCATTAACTCATATTTATACTCGGAACAAGAATAAAATTGAAAAAATCAAATCTTACCTAGACAGAAAGGTTCCTTTTTATAACAAGCCGGGAAAAGAAAATACTACCTGTTTTAGATGTAGGCTTTAGAAATTTTCTGTGTCTTATAATTTTGAAAATCTACCTGCATACTTACCCATAACTGACGGAAATACATGTTTATAACTACATGCCTACAGCAGGTTTCGAACCCAACCACTCTTCCTTTCGATGCAACCACTCTACCTACTATAATACAATTCGAGTATTAAAAGTACTATTTGATTTATTTAAAGAAAAAGTGTTATCATTGTTATGGTGTTATTCGTTTATCCGGATAATATCTCACTTGCACTTTATACCTTTAATATATGTATGTATGTATAGGTACATACATTGAAGTTGCGCAACCTGGGTATTTTTATTTGATCGCTTATAACTTACGTAGTTTTGCATCGATTTTCTTCGATGATAGCTTATTTTTTTTGTAATACAACAGAGCTTAGGGAGAAAAAAAAAATCTGCAAAAAAATAAAAGGTTTTCGAGATCCTTCCCCGCAAAGTACAATTTTTTTTATATTTTTACAAAAAAAATTGAAAAAATCGGTAATGATTGTTCGTTATCTTTGAATCTACAGGGCCTAGCAAAAAGTGTTGTATGCACAGTTTATAGAAAATTTTATTACCTTTTAAAAGCTTCAAACCGTTTTGGAATTGCTTAATTCGTTCTTGAGATATATATGATAAAGTGGACCCAATTTTTTTTTTTTTTGAAAAACGGTAAATTGCAAATATCTCAAAAACGGTACCATAGAATTAAAAATAACCTTGATTTTCGGAATCAGGGGGTGATTTTACATAAGAATTTCATAACGGCGTTTCTGGTAAAGAGAAAAAGTTGAAGTTTGTGGTCCAGTGTAGTTAATTGAAGCCTACAGGCCCATATCAACACCCAGGGGATTAGTGTAGGCGATTGCTGTCATTATTGCGCCATGGGAGCAAAAAATCCCACGGCATCTATTTTTAGAATACGATGCGGTTGCGGAAAAAAGACTAAGGCTAGAAGCATAGTGGAGCGCCGAGCGAAGAGCATCGAGCCAAGCGTCGTTTACAAACCTGTTTGTTTCAATAGAAGCGCGCATAGTGAAGAGCAAAGCGTACAGACACGTTTGTAATCGAGGCTACACTAAGTGCTTACCCTAACACGCCTGGGAGTGTTGTGGGCAGAGGTTAAGCAGATTCACTCACTGCCGCCCTCGAAAGTGCTTGGTTTCATTAGAGCACTAGAGCTGGACGAAGTTTTGTTATGAGCTCTGAGGGCACCCACGCTCGAAGTGCACATCCACAATCTAATTTATCTGTCTAGACTCTAGACTGATTCGCCTGTTTTTAACTTTTTCACTAGCTAGCAATCAGTTTTTTTGCAAAAGCAATAGATCAATCGCGAAAACTCCACACTCATTGAACACTTGAGAAAATAACAGCTACCAAATATAATAAACTAGCATTTAAAAAATTCTAATTCTCTTTCTTTTTTTTTCAGAAATACAATTTTCAACAACATGAACAGGACATTCCCATGGTGGTGTCATCGGCGCCCAGTAGCGCCTATTATTCCGACCTCTCGGTGACCGGCATGCCAGGCGGCGGCAATGAGCGTGCCTATGAAATTGTCGGTTTGACGGTTATGTCGCAGCCGCTGCCCAATTGGGATGGCAGTGGTGGCGGTGGCGGTGGCGGTGTTGGCGGAAGCAGCGGTGTCTTAGGCATAGGCGTTGGCGGTACTATGGGCATGGGACTCGGCAGTGTTGGTGGCGGACCGAATGAGGCTTCACAGCGACGCATACCACGTTTGGCAGCCATAAATGAGACAAGCACCAGCACTGTGGTGGCGACAGTTCCCTCAGATTATGTATGAAATTTGGAGGATGAGAGACATAGCGTGGCAGAGGAAGGTGTATAGCGATTTTAAAATGTTATTAAATTATATAGTATACATATATGTATGTACATACATCATAGGAATATAGTATGTACATACAGTGTACAGTTATTTCGGTGGAGTTAATAGCAAGTTAATTAAATGTTATTTAAATAAGTTAGTGAAAGTGATGGTTAGCAGCACCTGTAGCAAACCAAACACAAAAAAACGACAGCAACAACAATTTTGGTGTATACAAATGCGGTGCAAAATGTGCCGTTTATGAAATTCAACGAGCTTATGTAAATTTGTTTAAAAAAAAATAATTAAATTAATTTTTGTATTATCCACAAACTGTTATAGCAGTGCGACTCTTAAAAAAGCAACAAGCGCTTTTGTGTGCTATTTATTTATATATATACGCACGTAGTATGTGTGCGGGTTTTCTGTTAGATACTTATATATATGTACATAAATATATATAGTATATGTATCTAAATATGAAGTAATGTTGTATTAAATTTTGCCACATGCACGCACGCATGTACGAATATTCTTATTTAGAAATTAAATAAAAAAGTAAAAATAAATTAATTATACTCTGTAATTATTCTATTGTAATTGATTTAGTAAGTAAGCTTGTTAAGATTTAACGATTTAATCGTTGGTGATATTTAGCCTAAATATTTAGAAGCGTTGATGTGCGCTATTGAGGCGTGCATAGGCCACATCGGAATGTAAAAGCTGTAAATAACTCGTTTACTAAATGCGTGGCAACATTTCAAATCTATGTATACACACCTTTCGAGGATTATCTATTTAAAAGAATGCCAGAGTTAAACATTATTTAATGCATATTGACGTTCTTTAAGGACATAAACATAACATGAATATAGAATATTTATAGAAATGCTATATGTATGTAATATCTATTAGATCTTAAGTATGAATGAATTTAGTGCGTAATATGAGTTAAATTTAATTTGTGTATGTAAAATAAATATTTTAGTATAAAAAAAGGCATAAATAAAATATTGTATTTAACTGCAAAAAGTAAATTATTTACATATGTATGTATGTATGTATGCACATAGTTAGCACTCGAATTTTCAGCACTTGCACTTTATGTTAAATTTTAATGTGCTATACAACTGCATACCAACATTTTTCATAAAATTTCGATTAAAAAGTTTTTTGATGAAACTTTGTTAAAGTTTCCTAAGTTTTTTATAAAAAATAAATAAACAGCAAATAAACTAAAGAAAAATTATCACAACTTGCTAAAATCTAGTAAACTGAACTCACTTACTTTTTTTATTTTTTTATTTTTTGCCAAACAAAATTTTTGCAGTTGTACATACATATATATATACAGCTGATTTGATTCGCCTCGTTACACGTTTGTCAAAATTGCTTATGAGTGAGTGAGAAAGTGAGTGTTTCCCCTCCTGCCTTGAGCGAAGAATAGCTGAAATTTGACCTTGGTGTACAGAAAGCAAAAACAAAATACGTGTAAGTTTTTTTTGTACTACCTATACCACCTTATGTGAATTCGCCTTGGTATGTATGTACATATATCCCAGGGAAGCCGACTCGTGGGGAATTCCCCGATTTGCGGGGAGTTTCAGTTTGCATCGGGGGATGAACTGGTTTTTTGTGAGGAATTAGGTATAACTAATTTTTTTCTTTTTTGCTTCATTAATTTCATAATGACATCAACATTCAATCATTTTCGTCGAGCTTAACTAACGGGAGGCCCAGGAAACGAGCTGTTTCAATGGGGTCGGACCAGAGGGTGAGGGGTGTTAGTTGAGTCGGATTGAGCTGGCATGTGAAGAGGTGGTTGGTGTCGTGAAGGGATTCTCCACATGCCGGGCACTCATTGGGGATATAATTCTCGAATTTTCGTTGTCGCATTTACTTTCCTATAGTGAATAAAACAATTTATTTTTATATGGAAGAAACCCGCAACAAAACTCTAAAAGGAAAATGTTTAGCCACTTGAAACTTGCACTTTATTATACTAGAACTGAGTGTGCTACAATACTGTATACCCAAAATCTTTCTAGGGAATCGAATTAAAAAAAAAGCTCGAAATTTTTACGAAAGTTTGATTTTTTTTTTAATATTGCATAAAAATTGAAACTTGGATTTATACGGTTTTTATTGGAGAATGAACTATATTTTTATTAAAAAAAAATAACTCAAATTAAAATAACAAAAAAAAAGTAAATGTGAAAACTTGTCAAAATTTAGTGCGACTAAAATTTTTTCGACTACTGTATGAATGTAAGTATTACATGTACATTTTTATTCTTTATTTTTTAACTAACTTTACAAAAGTTTGGTTTTATTTATGAGTACATAGACAAATTACATTTAGAAAAACAGAAAGACCAGCAACATATCAGAAGTCAATTTTTTTTTAATAAGGTGATATCTATGTGTGGTGAATTTTACGAAATTTCGAGCGAAATCGGGTAATTCTCAAAAATGAGTTGGCTACCCTGGTATATCCTTAGCTTTAGAATTTAAGTATTGTATTATGCCACTTTGCTCTATCCACTATGATAATTTCCTCGTAATTCTAATCTTCAAATATTTGTTCTTAAGTTAAATTCTATGTAATGTATAAAGCAAAACTTGTGTATAAAATATAGTTTATCATTTTTTAAGAAAATAAAATGAAATTTTATTAAGAAAAACTCGGCTCTTACAATTTAATCATCAGACAACTCATCTTAGGTCGATGCTGTGCAGACAAACTTTTGTTTGGCAAATTAAATGGCGGCTGCTTAGTTTGCTCTGAGGGGGTTACACCAAGTTTGTCATAGAGTTGCACGTTGATTGTGGTTTTTTATGCAAAATTTCTGCATAACACCGACCTTATACAACGGGTTCAATCAGCAAATCTTGAGTATTGTCTACTTCAATTTTGAGTGTTGTACATAAACTACCACCATTGACTTTCCGTTCTGGATGGTTTACCATCACCTCATTTCTTGCAAATTTCTTCGACGTTTTATTTGTTGTACATAAACTACCACCATTGACTTTCCGTTCTGGATGGTTTACCATCACCTCATTTCTTGCAAATTTCTTCGACGTTTTATTGCGCTTAGGCTGCTTTTGATGTGTTTTCATATGGTTACGCAATGCTGCTGGTTGTGTAAACCGCTTGCCACACTCGTGGCATACATTCGGCTTCTCCCCCGTATGTCTCATTTCATGATATTTAAGTGTATCGGGCTTGGCGAAGCTAAGATCACAATAGTGACATGCATAATCTTTAGCACGCTCATGTACAGTGCGCACATGCGTTCTTAAATTGCCAGCATTGTTGCAAACCTTTGTACAAAAAAGACAGGCCCACGTGCGCTTTAGCGTATGATAGTTTATGTGTGCCTGCAAATAAAAAGAGGATTATTTTCATTTATGTACAGTATTGCATGTCCTTACATTCAATTCGTTTTTCGTTGTTTTACGCATACCACAATGTGGGCACTCATAGTTTTTAATACCAGCATGACGCATGAGATGTATTTTTAATTGTTGTTTATTCGAAAATCGACGCATGCAGTTGGGCTGATCACACGCATGTGGACGCTCAGATTGGTCCTTATGTGTATAGCGGTGATCATTTAATTTTGATGTCGTTTTAATAGTTTACCGCAAATCTCACAAACTTGTGTTTTCAATTCAGGTTCCAATTTATGGCATTTTCGCTGATGCAAGACCAGTGTTGTTCTGTGTTTATACACTTTGCCACAACCATCTTGATCGCAAGCGTATTCCATACTCTGCCCTTCATGTTGATTAAGATGTTGAGAAAGGCTTTGCCAACGCATGAATGATTTACTGCAATCTTTACGAGGACAGGGATATGGTATAAGGCCTTCATGTTTACGTTTATGGGCAATAAGTTTGTGTTCCACAATGAAACGTGAGGGGCAAATATCACATAGATAAACAGTGCTTTTCTTAGTTTCGCCACTAGTTTTCGAAACGGCTGACTTGACCTTAAATAGATAGAAAGTTCATGCATATGTACTCACTAGCTTTTAAGAATATACATATACACATGTGTACACATTTTTGGAACTAAATTTAGTTTAAACTTACATGACTTAGTTTTTTCTTCTCCTTCCTTCCTGTGTTAACATCAGTTTGAAAAGCATTTTTATATTCATTAAATGATGAATTATTTCTGAAGCTATCATTTAAAACATCACAGTCTAAGGTATCTCCGTCCGAAACCAGCGCATGTTCTTTATTAATATTTTGCGCTAATTGGTCAGGTGTTCTTGGTCTGCTAGAAACATTTCGATTCGAATCACTAATTATTTTGGTATCTTCTTCTACAGTAATATGAACACTTTTTGGTGCGAGTTTAATTTCTGCATCATTATCCGCCATAAAATTAGCTTCATCTACCGTAATGGAGTAACTAGTCTGTCCATACCCAACTGATATAGGAATTTCATCTTCAAAGCCACATATCTCCTGAAACTGCTGCAGTTCTTCGAAGCGACGCAAGGATGCATAACACATTTCTTGAAAGTTGAAAAAATCGATGACTTTCTGGCAGCAACATGTACATAGATATTGAGAATATTTTTCGCTTGGATACATTTCTGATGAAATGCAAGCCGCGAATTTTCTTGCAAGTTCCGGTGTTTCGAAGATGTGCAAGCATTCATCATTGGTTAAATGTATCTCTTTAAGGCATGCTCGGCACAAACTGTTAGCTATGCAGAAGGACCCCTCCATGTTGATTGCGTAGTGCATCAAGTTAGCTAATAAGCCAGGTTATTCTCGCGATGTGTTATTAGTCGGTGCTACAGTTTGGTAGTTGCTAAATTGGAGCTGCAATAAAGTACGTGTTAAAGGAATTACGGAAATGTTTTACCCATTACATACACAATACCAATATGACTATAGATATTTCTTATTACGTTGGCGAAAATCCATCTATGTACTTCATCCAATTGGAAGGGTAGTGGGTTAAACTTTTATTCTGATTTAGGTTATTCTTGATTTTATAGAGATAGATATATTTTAGAGGACTTCTACTGAACGAAAATTCCTTTTATTTAAGAAATCAGCTTATAATAAACATAAACATTAGGTGTGTTTCTTAACATATCGTCAGCAATAGATGCGACCTTGTACCCAATCCGCGTTAACCTTCTGTTATGAGCCCTGTTTATAGGTTTGTTCGTCGAGCAAAAAGTTTGAAGCAAGGCGTATTTAACAAGGTGGTGTTGGCCGTATATAAGTAAAAAATTACACTAACAAATTATACGCTGATGTCCATACTGTCGGTGGTATGAGTTACAACAAACACATCATTTTGACGTAATGGCCTCCACGGCGAAAAAATCAGCTGTCGCCCCAACACCACCTTGTTTAAGGTCGGTGTTATGCAGAAATTTTGTTTGGCAAACTGCGTGCAATTGTTGTTGCAGCAAACTCGGAGAGAGCGAGTTTGACGACTCTCACAGCAAACTAATTTTGTTTGGTCAAACTGCAGCAAATTCGGTGTTGTCATATACAAAAATTTTAAATTTTGCGCGTTATGTACATCTGAAATTCTCATTTCGTGTTGGCAATAGCCATGAAAACCATAATGAACGTGCAACCCTGTGCCAAACTCGACATAACCACCTCCGAGCAAACTAAGCAGCCGCCATTTAATTTGGCAAACAAAAGTTTGTCTGCATAACACCGACCTAATACACCTTGGTTTGAAGAAATTTGTACGAAAGTGACAGTTCTCTTGGAGAGAAGTTGCAAAGTCTTGCTGGATAAATTTTAGCCTTGGCAGGGAAACTTGAAAGTTCTCAACACGAGAGAGAATTTGAGAGATTCTTTTCTTACTCTCTGATATTTTTGGAGTTGGACAGTGATCGGACGTAAAAATTCTGTGTTGTATAATCTGGAAAAAAAATGTGGTAGATTTCAAAAATATGTGGCAAATCTCAGGTTTTGGATCAAACTTTGTATTTAATATAAGTATAGCAAAGTGCTAGATTGAAGTTGCTAAAAATTGCATTGAGTTTTGGCAATTTTTTCCTTGACAGTGTAAAGCGGTTCCTTCCATATCAAATATTTTTCGAACATAAATTTTTTTGCAACCTTGCGGAGCGCTGTCAGCGTTTCATTCTATCACATCACTATGTAGCGAACAAATGTGGCACGTTAGGTCGGTGTTATACAGACAAACTTTTGTTTGCCAAATTAAATGGCGGCTGCTTAGTTTGCTCGGAGGTGGTTATGTCGAGTTTGGCACAGGGTTGCACGTTCATTATGGNATGAAATGAGAATTTCAGATGTACATAACGCGCAAAATTTAAAATTTTTGTATATGACAACACCGAATTTGCTGCAGTTTGACCAAACAAAATTAGTTTGCTGTGAGAGTCGCCAAACTCGCTCTCTCCGAGTTTGCTACAACAACAATTGCACGCAGTTTGCCAAACAAAATTTCTGCATAACACCAACCTTACAGAAACCGCTACTTGTGATTCACCGATTTTGACAATTCGAATTGTGCTCGGCCGATATCGGCTATATGCGGGCGATATAAATAAACACTTTTGATTATATGAGCGCTCTCACACATAAACCGATAACCGAACCCCTGCAAAAATCATTGGACCATGTAGTCTATTTGTGGGATATTGGAGCACTTACAAAAGTGTGCCTCTGTCATGCTGTAGCGGACCAACTCGTGTCTCTGCACCAGCTTATTGTTGCCCGATCACTGCTCGTGTTTTAAAACGAAATGTGATTGAAGTTGAGCATTTGAAAGCACATTTGCATGTCTGGCTATAGCTGAACGTGTAGAGATGGTCGCTGTTAGTTCTTAGCTCCCAGCATGTTCGGGTTCGAATGTCGTCAGAGGCAACATGTAATTTTTAATTTTTGTTTTTGGTTTTTATACAATGTAATTGGAGTATGTTGGAGTACTCTGATGTAATGCAGAGATGGAGTATATGGTCCTGCCCTAGGACATCGCAATGTTAATTGGACCATATTTTTTATATGAATTGTGGTTAATTTTGGAGTACTCCTTTGTCCTTCGGGAGTGCTCTTTACATGCATACATGGAGTAGACAGTGACGATAAATTCAAACTTATTTGTTTTTCTCGTCCGATATCAGATGAAAAGTATCAAAATGGACTGCGAAAAATTAACTTATTGGATGCCAAAACAAAAAAATTACATATAAATTCACATGTTTAGAGTATGTCAATTAAAATGTATCAAAATATTTCACTGCTTACAAAATTGGAATGAAAACTAGATTTGTGTGTACAAATACGTTCGGCAAATAATCTGGTTAAGTATGCGCAACAGTTCGGATGGTCAAATTGTTCGGCCGATATCAGTCGGTCTATCGGATGCAATATGCGCCTAGCGTAAGGGAGCCGATTTTGTCAAGAGGGAGCGAGAAAACTGTTTTTTGAGCAAACCTTTTATGATTGAATCATGGTTGGATCATGGGTTTGAGGTCACCTTAACACAGGGCTGCCAGACGTTTAGAGTATAAAATCCGTACACGGACAAAAGTGAGGATGAGATATGTGTAAAGAAGGAAAATTTTTACAGTGTGAAAACGACACTCCGAAAGGGGAAACTTTCCATTATGGCCATTCGTTAAAGGTGCGGTGAGCGAAGGGGGAGTGAGCGTGGCACCTCCAACCGACCTTTTTGGAGAGGGCATGAACCGCCATTGACAAAAATACAACACCCGACCTCCTAGGCCCCCTATGGTTACCTACGGACCCCTTAGAAAAATGGCCAAAAATCGCAATTTTTACTTGCGTCCACAGTACTTTTGCGTAGAATTCCTTTCTGCGTAGGCGGCATTCGCCCGCGCTTAGGGATTATAACCCTTACTACGTAGAATTCTCCTTTCTGTGTGACCTAACTGGGGCTACCGCCCCAGTGATGTAACCTTGGGAAAGGATGATTTCTTTTTTTTGTGATTTTTGGCAATTTTTCTAAGGGGTCCCTAGGGAACCATAGGGGACCTAGGTGGTCGGGGGTTGCATTTTTGTCAATGGCGGTTCATTACCTCTCCAAAAAGGTGGGTAAGTGGTGCCACGCCCACTTACCTTTCGCCCACCGCCCCTTTAACGAACGGCCATAAAGGAAAGCGCTCCCCTCCGAAAATCCGTATATTGAATCCGTACAACCATTTTCAACCCTGCAAATCCGTACTGTACGGAAAAATTCGTACATCTGGCGGGGCTGCCTTAACATCGATGGCATACATCGATATTATCGATATTTCAAAAACATCGATGCATCGTTTGCAACTCTTTTCAGGACAAAAATGTTAACTGGATAGGTAAACAACTTTTGTTTTGTGCATCCATCGTTGTGGCGTATCCATTTTTTAAATAAAACTTAAAGAAAATGAGATGCCAAGTTTTGAATTGTGGCAACTGCAGCAAAAGTAAAGGTCCCAACTTCAGCTTTTACACTTTTCCCACTGATGAAGCCTTGTCAAAAAAGTGGGTACAGTTCTGCCGTCATGATGGCTTCAACACGAAAACGAGTGTGATATGTATGGAGCATTTCAGAGAAGATGATTATCAAAATCTTATGCAATTTAATATGGGTAAATATCATTTACTGCAGTCTAATTGAATTAAAGCTAATAAACTTTTTAGGACTTGCCAAAAGACGATTGCTAAAGCGCGGGGTCGTGCCATCAATTTATGAGCGCGGGGCCGTGCCATCAATTCAAGAGCGCGAAACGTCTGCTGAGAGGTATCCACTACAAGATGAATTTAACGTGGATTACCTACTAGACCAAAATAATGGCGAAAGTAATAAAAATCATCACGTTTTAATTATTATATTACAAATTTCATTGGTTTACTACAGATGTTTTAAATGAATCAAACTGCCAATATCTGAAAAAGGAGATTAATATTGAAGATGTCTCGATATCACCTACGCATACCTCTTTCTATAACGACGACAGCCCGCAAGAAACTGACATTTTAAAAACGGAAATGTAAGTTAAACCGCAAAACTTAATTTGTACTTAAATGAAATATGTAAAAGTAATTTTTACTGCTTCATCATCACCAACATGTAGTTCTTACTATTACGACAACAACCAGCGAGAAGTTGCAGTTTTAGAAACAGAAATGTAAGTTACTATACCTCAGAACCGAATATACAAATAAGTTACATTTTTTTAGAGAGGCACTTAAGCGGGAAAATGCACTTCTTAAAAAGGATAATAAGAGCCAGCGGATCCAGCTCATGGATTTAAAACGACAGTCTAAAACACAGCTAAAGAGACATGCGTGGGAAATAGAGACGCTGCAAAAGCGTTTGGAATCAATGTCTAATGAGGTAAAAAATATGGAAAAAAAACTAGATTCCATGTTTACCAAAGGCCAAATAGCGGCACTGAAATCTGGTTCCAAAAACTGTAATTGGTCGAAAGAAGATATTGCCCATGCCGCTAGGTTATATGCTGCCGGACCGCAGGCATATAAGCTAATGTACGATCAAAATTTTCCGCTTCCTGCAATTAGCACACTTAAAATTCGCACAAAAGAGGTGGACATTTCCAATGGACAATAGCCTAGTTTTCAAAATTGCGGTCGTTAAATAGCCGCTTATCGCAAAAACTCAGACTAGACTGATTATATACTTTCCTGAATAATTTAAGTTTTGTGTGTTTCAAGGCACATTTTCATCAAATTAAGTTATTTTTTATAACATACATTTTACTATAACTCAAAGGATTTACATTACTCATATATGTATATTTCTCTTAAAAAATCTGACGAAATATACAAAATAATGTACATACATAGTTATAACTTAAGCGTTGCTGTTTCAGATGTAATAGCGTTGTAAAGGAAACTGTTGTCGATAGGTTTGTATTGTTTGGTTACAATTTTGATCACCTCTTGGGCCACACAACCGCCTATTTAAATAAAAATAATGTAATTTCATGCTTTGTTTTTAAAATATATGTAAATATTTACCAACAAAAGCCGAAATTGAATGTATCTCCGAGCCGCCGAAACGACAAATTTCATGTATTAAGTCATCGCTAATCGATGCGTGAACGCCCCAATCTGAAAGCATTTTACTGGCCACTGTTTTAAGCTCTTTTACATCGTTCTCAACATAACACTCTCCGGGCACATTACCACATTCAGACACAAAGCGTTCATATGCACGCAAAGCTACATAAAGCTCGCTAAGTGTGCCTTGAATCTCTAGATCATCAACTAAAAAATGGCGAGATATATAGTTTGTGTGAGTAATATGCTAATTTAACATAAATTGTTTTTAAACCCACCGATTGAAAGTACGTTGCTGCTTTTCGCGTTCTCATCGGAAATTTTTGTACCACGCATGACGGCCAGGCCGGCTGCTTCCCGACAAAATAGGCGGACCGTCTTTTCGCTAATTGTATCTTCGGGCAGTCCTAGCTCTTTTAAATATTTTTGGCATTTACGGTATACATTGTCTGCATCATTTAATGCCTGTTGACGATAAATGTTCTGTAAAGTTATATAAGGTTCTGTATCCGCTGTCATATCCGGTAGCACTCCTGGCAATGGTAATAATCCGTTGTTATCGTTTTCTACAAATTCTTTCAAAGCTTTAACCATAATCCAGAATGGGTTGCTCTGCTTGTTAAGATTTGTGCACGCATTTTCCTCAAAAATAGCTTTGATTGAAGCAGACACATTGCCACCACCTAGGGCTGTATTTACTGCTTTTATAGCTTCCTCGTAGTTTTCTTCATCGGCAGTCATAGCTAAAATTTCACAGTTGAGTAAATATGGTTATCATAAGCAAACATATCATATCACCAGCTCGAATCATTTCCCGCAGTTTGGTTTTTTGTTTAAAATTATTTGGAACGTGACCATTTGTCTCCTTCCATAACTGTAAGAATTTATTTAGCACCAACAGCCATGGTACTTTGCTAGTGACTTCTGTATTCTAAAAACCAGGGAGGAATTATTTACTTAGATACACATGCATTGGAGTCACAAAAATATTCTTAAATTACCTCGAAATGCTTCTTCAATGCAGGAAACGGTTGCTCTAACCGAAGGTCGTACTGTCGATTATCAGGATGTGATTCAATCACACAGTGTTCTTTTATTTGTAAACGTATAGATCCGAAAAATCCCAATGAACGGCAATAAATAAACGGAATGTTTGCTTCCCATAGACGTTCCGATAATCCTAATAAGGTCTTCTCATTGAGATTTGAAGCTACTACTACATCAAACGTATCAAAAAATGCAGGTCTATTCGATAATATCCAATCAACGCTTTCATCCACGAAATCGCCGTTGACATCAGTGTTTAATTCTTGAAGCAATTGCATACATGCTCTAGCTTTTGACTGGCCGATAAAAGAAGCATCCAAGAAGAAGCTGTTTAATAATAAAATTGTTTTCTAATTATTTATTTTTTAGCTAAGAACTTTTGAGTTCACATACTTTATTCCCAAGTCATCCTCTGTCACAACGTTACCATCAACAATACTAAAACCTCCTATGCCCGGCAAAACGAGACTTTTAAGAACTTCACACCCTAGAGCCGTTGCATTCAACAAGCAAATTGTGGAGCTCTCAAGCAAACTCTGACCATGTTCTCCCCATAAACGGATTTGTCGGTCATATTTCCTGCTTTTATCCGTTTGTTCTGGAGATTTTGGCGCCGGCGATGACATATTTGCAATTTTTCACTGCTGAAGGAATTGTAACAAAATAATCAGCTGATTTCTGCAAAGAAAAATACCAATTGTTTTTGGTATTGAGCGGCTGTCTGTTCGATGACCTGTTTGGAAATTTTTGATGATTGCTAGCATTTTGACCACACTCTCTCGAAATGATTCAAATGTCAAATAAATTTAAAATAAACAAATGAAAATGTATAATTTTAAAATTTATACATACATACACAGGCTTCTTCCACACGACAGCTCAGAAAGCGTTCCTTACGCCAAAAAAATGGGTAATAGAGAGCGAATACCATCCACTTGTGTATCTTAAATCTCTTCTTCTTCCAGCCCGGACTTTTTTCCCGGGCAGAAATGTACAAGAAGTCAATTTGAAATAACAGTTGTTTGTTTTAATCCGAAAGCAAATTTTATAAAACACATAAGAAAATACCACAGAAGTGCACCGGTCTGGACTGTAAAGATTATAAGAATATGGCATCGGTGGTCAAGAAGGAAGGGAGTGGAAATGTACCGCCTGCATAAGTGATGTTACTTCCTACGTATCGAATGACATGTCAGAAGCTGATTGTGGTGAGTCTGCCGCCGAAATCATTGAGGGCATATTTGAAAAATACTTCTTCCCGTTCAAAAGTGACATTCGGTTCTTTCCCGTACGCAACACGGGTTCCTGCGGGTGCCCAAAACAGCCCAGAAATCATTCCCGCACTCAATAAAATGGGTAATAGAGAGCGAAAATTGGAACGTATAGGATGCGTAAGTGTCTTCTTCTTCCTGCCGGAAACAGCCCGGACCTTTTGTCCGCGTAAAAATTGATAAAGGCTGCGTTTCTTTATACATTCCGGATAATCCCATTTCACAGCCGGAATAAACAGAATGCGTTTGAAATATACGTCAACATATCATCAGGAACGTTCTAAAGAATAAATAAACAAAAAAGTTTATTCCAAACGTTCAGAATGAATAAAGAAATGCAGCCAAAGTGTCAAAGTGCATATCAGCTGTTTTGTGTTTACATGTTGCCTGCATTCACTTGGTGCTTTTAAGGAATAGTGAATGGCCTGTTGATGTATTTTCAATTTTTATATACTTAAAATCAAATTTGTGAAATAAAAATTCAATTTCCAAGTTTTTTGCATTGAAATGACAAAAACAAAGGCAACGTGAATCAGCTGTAATTCATCATTTAATGATTTTCCATTAACGTTATGGCTTATACCATGTTCTGACCAACATCGAATACATGTTTTCGTTGCTAAAACTGGTTTTCGACCTAAAACTTGTGTTTTCGTCCATGTATAATCTTTCAAACGAAAACCAGTTTTCGCTGAAAACTACTTGAAAACTCACGTTCCACTCATTCCAATCGGTGTCTTCACTAGTTTTTTTCGATTATTTATCGAAGTGAAAGTCATATTTTATCATCTTTAATACGCCATTTCAGATTTATTGTTAATTGGCTGGCGAAAGTAAAATAAGAATGAAAATAAAAGGTTTTTTGTAGCAAAACCGTAATCAAAAGATGTAAGAGATGTCAACAAAAACATTAACAGCCGGTGTGAACAGCCTTCAGCCCACAATCCCGAAACTCTTTTTCAAATTGTTTTCGTTGTCGGTCAGAACATGGTATAAAGGACAATCGATGAACTATCGATTGCAATACAAACATTTTAATATTTATACTGATGAGGTGCTAACGTCGGTTGGGTAGATTTTTTCAGTCTGGTAGCTCTAAATGGAAACTTGGCCACACTGAGCACACGAACGTCTACGAAGCTGTCTTTTTTTAATGGCTGGCAATTTTTGTACTGAAGAATTCGACTTCGATTCGCTCGGAAGATAATACAATTTTTCATCAAAAATACATATAAAAGATTAAAAAATTGCAAAATAATTAAATTAACCTGTAAGGGCGTAGTTAGCGCGACGGATAGTGGCGGCCCAGCAATTTATTTCGCGTAAAGTACACTGGAAGGTGAGCAAGTTTTTCAATTTTTCAAGAACTAAAATTCCTCAAAGTGATGTGTTGGAGCAAAAAAGTCAATTCAAAGACGTAACATTGGTTTTTAAAAAGTTCTTTACTGTAAAAGTTTGCTTAAAATTGCATTTAAAATAATCTTGCGGAGGCCATTTGCAGTGAAAATTGTTCGTTAATTTGCAAGTGCAATCGTCCTCGTACTTATGCGTACGTCGTGCGTGCAGATGTATGTGCATCGTGCATGGAGCACAGCAGTGAAAAGGTGGGGAGTCAGGGTAGAAGAAAAAACCAAAAATTCCTGATTTGGGTGCGTGACGTTTCTTGACAGCGGTGCGAGCGCGTGTGCGATTTTGTGTATGTGGTGGAGTACCAGTGGACACAGACCTATACGTGCTGTAGTGAAACTCGTTGGGGCAGCGCTGCTGTGCTCTGCTACGTCGGCATTTTCTCAGCTTTTATGATGTTTTCATGTGGCACCATACGGCTTTGTGTTGCAGCGAAGCTCGTTAACGCGGCGGCGGCGATTCATATTTGCCATCAGGTTGATTATTCTCAGCTTTTGTTGCGGGGTTGTGTACTAAAGATTATTTTTGTTATAAAAATATCAACACAATCCTTGGGTCGACCACTTCTAAGGACCACTCTCCAAGGTTTAGGTAACGAAAGGTTTGAAACTATCCATTGTTCTTCCGCTAAAAAGCGTTGTTTACTTTGGTGTTACCATGTCACCGGATGTGAATTTTGTGTATCGACCATGGATCTGGCATAGAAAATATATTTTATAGAGGCAACGGAAGTAAGTGCGTTTTATCGAAATTAAAAACACCTACAAATTACGAATTCGATATCCCTCCAAACCAAAGTTCCCGAAATCTTAACGAAGTCTTCAAGGTTCAGTTAGTCTAGACTTAATTTACGTAACGTAACATATTATGCGCGTTCCTTATCCCCCAGAAATAGTCAGAAAAAGTCCGAAGTAGTCAGATTTAGTCCAAAAAGCGTTCCTTAACTCGGAAATGACAGCAAAAATGAGAGAGCAACAGTCAGTGAGAGCGACTCTCATCAGTCCGAAGTAGTCAGATTTAGTCAGAAGAATTTTTTCTGGCAAAATCCTGAAAAGTGTCAAACTCAACTGAATTTAAATTAACGGAAATTAAAGAATACGCAAAAAGTGAGAATAATCTAAAAAGTAAAAGAAATGAATTGAAATTGGAAGGAGGCAAAAAATAATTGATATAGCAAGTGTTTATTGTGCTTGTGCTTGTGTGAATGTGTTTTGTACATACATTTCTGTTCTTATTTGACGTTAGTTTTGTTGTTGCCATTCTTTGGACTAAAAATTTGGTTTTTTGCGTTCCTTTACTTTTCCTGTTACTCTCTTTTAGTGAGCGCATTTTGCTTACGCTCTGGCATTTTGACACTTTTCAGATTTTAGTCCAAAAAGATAAGGAATGAACCTATTATCGGCCGTCTTCACATGCTTGAAAATCTCGCTTGCGTTCTGCTTTTTTCTCTCGCAAGCGAGATAGAGTTTTTGGTGACTGGGCATTAGACAGCATACTTTTTCATTTGTAAAATGTCGCCAAACAAGAAGGTTCAAGCCTTGCAGGCTCTTAAAAGTTTGAGAAAATTAGAAAATCTGCATAAAGAGAGAAAAAGACGCAAGAAACGTTTTTGGGTGAATATAAATTTGTATTTGCCTCCAAAATAAACGATGTTGCTACTCTGAAGAATTCTGGAAATGAGAACAAAGTTGTCAAACAACAAAAATGACAGTTGAAACCAAGCGAGAGCTCGCATACCGCTCGGTATGCGAGAAAAAGCATGCTTCGTAATTTTTGCGGTCTACACGTGAGGTTTCTCGCATGCGTCGTCACGCAAGCGAGATTTTCCAGCACGTGAAGACGGCCGTTTATATTGGCCAACGCAATATATTTTTGTTCAGGGATTTTTGATGTGGCTTATAGGCGACAAAGTGGCCATCAGCTGAAAAGGAAAATACAAAGCCAAAATATTTTCGCTTCTGGCTAAGTTGACGTGTTGAGTAATCATTGACGATTTCTTACGTAAGTTAAGTTAAGTCTACACTAACTAGACTTTTAGGAGTATCGCATATCTGTAATGATTTTTTTACGAATCTTCAAAGAAATTTATATGAAGTGATTGACATGAACTCGTAAAGAAGTTTCTGTACGAAAAATTATTCGTGTACTTCGTGGTTGGTTTAAATAATACTTAAGCAAAAGATCACAAACCTAATCTTAGACTCTTTTACTACATACTTATATTCGTGAAAAATTCAGCAATTTCTCTTTTATAAAATGTAATATTCAACAAGGTGTATGTAGCTTTGCACATTTTTGAATCGAATTGTAGGATGTCATTTTCACAGCTGCCTCATTATCATTGTATTGACTTTTGCCCGGCAACCAGTAGTCAAGAAAGTATCTGCCTGCTTTTGGGCTACGCCACCCAGAGCTCGTCTTTTTAGCTCCACTCTGTTGAGTATGTACATTCGTTTACGTTTCTGTATATGCAAGTTAAAAAGATGCCCAGGAACAGTTTCATAAAAGTAACGTCGTTTCCAGGTAAACGCTGACACGGACATTGATTGCATTTTGACCCTTGCTTATATATATATATATGCTAAATAAATACATACCTATGTATGTATGTACAGTAGATTTCTTTCAAATGCCGATGCAAGCGTTGTCATTTAAGGACATGAGTGCTCATTTTCATTTCGGTGGTGGGAAGTGATATTGCATTTATACATACATATGTACATACATAAAATCGTAAATAATTTTATGAATTGTGTGAACCATAGTTGCGTTCGTTTTTGAATTTTATTAATAAGCAGATGCGGGGTGTCATATTTTGACCTAATTTAATTCTGAAAACCACCTATAATATTGTATATCTATGCAATATAGATACATATATCGTCGTTTAAAGTACAAAACCGCGTATCAACAAAATTAAAAACCGCGCATCAAGATACCGCAAAACTGCGTATGTGAGTTTGCATAAAATATTTTCTAGAGAGTAAAAACACTCAAATTTCAAAATGGTTCTCCTTTTTATAAAGCAATCGCATTTTCGCGCTTGTATATTTCAGGACGAATGGATAAGGATTGAGCCAAGAGCTTGTTTGAGCAAATCCAATTTTTGGCAGCAAATGCCAGTTACGCGGTTTTGCAGAATGGCGATACGAGGTTTTGTACTTTAAACGACGATATACAAATGTATATACTTAATGCTATTAGCTTACAGAGGTGACTTGGAAAGAGAAAAATTTGCAAATTATATTATCTATTAATTTTTAAATAAACACCGTGTATTTTTCGATTTGACGCAAATAGGACATATTCGTAAATTGATAACTTCCAGAATTTTATTCACATCATTGGCTTAAAACCGATTTAAAGTTACCTGTGAATAATTAATTTTCAACCAAAACTTTACTAGAGTTCTAAAGTAAATGATACTATAGAATAACACTTTGTGAAAACGCTCCTTTCAGCATATTTCTATTGTCATATGACCCATTGTGGAGTCTGATCGAGTTTTAGTGAGACTGCCTCGATTCTCTTGTCATTTCATAGCCCTTTGCCAACTGTGTAAACTTTTATAAATTTAGTTTTAAGAGGATATCACCCTGTTGATTTTTAGCTTAAAAAGCTAAGCTTAGCTTATATATATATTTTTTTTTTTTGATGTATGTTACCGCATAACTTTTGATCACGTTAACCGATTTCTATAATTCTTTTTTCAAAGGAAAGGTGTTACCTCACAGGTGGTCCATATTAATTTGGGTTATATCCGATAATCGCAACATGAAGAAATTAACAATGATCTTAAATTTTTATATGAGAATTGAAGTCGCTTTTGTTTTTTTGCTTAAAAATTACTTTTTTTTTTCTTTTAATTTTGAAGTTATGCTGATCGCCCATATATGTATCAGGAATTTCCTCTGAGGCAATAAAATATTTAGAATGCGCAAAAAATTATTTCTGAACTATTGCCAACTATAGATACGGGGTGCGGAGGCTTTGCTTTGGCCTTTTTTAGCAAACTACAGTAGAGTATTGTTTGTATAATTCAAAAACGTGACACATTTTAACTTAGAACACTTGAAAACGGTGTACGAAGTATTTGCGGTAAGCAATTCATGTCTTTAGGTGTCAATACCAGCACGTTCTGTGGATCAAGACACATTTGGCAGATATACATAAGTACATACATACTATGTACATATATGTATAATTCCGATGTCGGCTCGTCACAACTTTTGCAAATTTCATCTTCACCAGTGACTGGTTGCAATTTTTCGTCTCATTTATTTATACGATCACTTGGTCGTGCGCTCCTCAGCTCGACAAGGTTCCTCGGTTCATTTACACTTATCCATTGAGTGTCTTCTTCATTTAGGTTGTGCTCGCTCGCTTACTTGCTCGATCATAGTGGCTTGTTCACTCTGCTTTAATGCACTTTTGTGATTTCCTTTTGACTGTTATGTTGTTGGTATTGTTTTTTTGCTGCTCTTTGTTGTTGCTTTACGACAAGGCAACGACTAGGGCTCTGACACGTCGAATTGTTGGATCGCTTGTTGGTTTGTTGCTTGTTTGGCTGGTTAGTCTGGCTGCTGCGTGCTCTTGTGTTATTTTTCCCACTGATTCTTTTTGCAGTTTACATGTTTGTGGGATTGTGATTTTCGCTTAATATACTTTTCCTTGTTTGCTTCTGTATATGTACCTGTATGTTCATGTGTGCATACCCCGTAGGAAATAGGAGCACGTAATGCCTTATCAGCAGCTTACATTTTAGGTGCATCTACATAGAAATTTAGCGCTGGCTTTGACGTTGGTTTGACAGAACGCGCGTTAAAAGTATGCTTGCTACAATGAACAATTGGCAGTGAATGCTTTGCCCACTAAATTAACATAGGCTGCATTCTAAAACGTCAAAATACAAAACATCACTATCTTTTATTTTTAAACCTCAGTAGATTGTAATTCCAAATGTGTGCAACCATGGTTAGATGCTAGTTTTGAACTAGGTTCCGCAAAATAGACCTTTTCTCCAAGTGCTGTTTAGAAATAAAAGACAATGATGCTTTGTATCTTGACGTTTTGGAATTCGCCCATACTAACGACAGATAAATTTATACTTAATATCAATAATTGCATGAAAAACGATATTTCTTTCCCGTTTTTGATTAAAAAGAAAAAAATATTCCACATAATTTTATTTATTTGCAACAGCTGACGAACGACGCATGCGAAAAGTTGAGGGTTGGCCATCTTTCTGCATTGTGTCGGCGTTAGCGTTGCCGAATTTTTGCGGAAGGCTGCATTCGGTCTTGATTTGAATTCATGTATTCATAGTCAGCTGTTGAAGCGACGCCAACGCCAACGCAACGCCAAAGTTGTATGTGGATGGGCCTTTCACCCGGCGCTCCTTACCACTTCCCTGCCGAATCTCCCTTACTTGAACAAAGGCGTGGCCGCCTTATGGTATTAGGAATTTAGAATGTACATTTGGTACCAGCGATTCTTCTCAGCCGCTTTACCAAGTAATACGTAGATTATAGAGCCGTCGCTCGGACTAGTTCGGCTCTAGGAAATATCTTCGGCAGCACGTTATTTTGCAACTTACAACGTAACGGCCCGTCTCCACAGACAAAAGTTTTTGCCTACCAACTGTCATTTTTATTGCCTGATAAAAATTTTATCAGAGGCATTATTTGTGCGTGGGCATTTTTTATCTTGATAAAAGCATTTGTAAGATGACGATTTTTGCCCGATTTAATTACTTAAGATATTTAAAAAAAAAAAATATGCTATTTCACACCCAAATACGTAACAACGAATATTTTAACAGAAAATAGCTCAACTTTCGCTTTTATATCAAAATATCGATAATGTTGCCACCACGAAGTTATCGCGCTTATGAAAATGTGGCTGTCAAAGTACCAAATTGCTGCAAATATTTATCAAGATAAAAGCTCTGATATTAATGACTGCCAAGAGCAACATGCGGTCTCCATTGGCAAAATTTTGCCTCATACCATTATCAAGATAAAAACTTTTGCCTGTGGAGACAGCAAATAAGGCGACATCGGAGATGTGACTTTTGTGCTTTACTAATAAATGACATTGGTCATGACAATTTTGGTGCTAAAATCCGAAAGAAAACATGGATTATCCCGTAAAGTGCTTACCTATTTTCCCAGTGGGTAGCATGTATGAATAATCATCTGTATGTGTGTATGAGAATCGTAGTTTGGACGCGAGACAATGGGTACTGTTTGTGATCAGTTATTTAATATGGTTGTCATTGTTGTTGTTCCATACCATCAGCGTCGCTGTCGCTCCATTTGATATTTTTGTTTTTGTTGTTGTTGTAATTTAAACTGATATTTTTGTGCTGGCTTATTTGTTGGCTTGGCTTGGCTGACTGTTGTTTTAAGTTTGTATAGTGTGTGCATGGGAATTTTTTGATTCGCACTTACTAGGGATGGGTATTTATTAAAATTTTCGAGTTTTTAGTTATTCGGTTTTTGTTTGTAAACCGTTTTTTCACTGATCGGGAATCAATCGGAAAAAATCGCCAGTCTTTAAAAAAAAACGAAACGTGCACTTTTTTATACCCGAGTGCGCTTGTGCACAAGGGTCCGTTCGTAAATTCCATCGAGCAATAACCACGCTCACGCATTACGTGTTTTGAATAAAAAAATACAAATTTTTTATAATGCACTTTTCTAAAAACTTTCAAAATAATAATTTGGTAAAACCAAGAAATCCGGGTTTTGCTTCCTCCGCGAACAGGTGTTTTACAAAAAAAAAAAATCGAAACATTAAATAAAAAACCGTTCGGAGATACTCATCCCTAGCACTGACCAATCGAGGTGAGACGAGTTGAGCTCGACAGCACGCCTGTGAGCTTGAATACGCGTTTACAACAACAAATGCATTGTATTGTTTACTGAATCTTGTGGGAATTTTGTGAGAGATGATCGACGTTAGTATGGTTTGTATGTGGTGCTCTGAGAATTCTTTCGGTTTTTTATGACATTTTTTTGTATCATTGACTCCACTTTACATAATCGAACTGTGGAAGGGACGTAATAACTGCTGTGTATCGAAAAACTGCACGATGGTATGAGAACCCTGCCTGTAAAAGACGGTCGAATAAAAAAATGGAAATTTGCTTACATTTGAATAAACTCGGCATGGTTTCAACTTCCGCAATTTATGTATATGTATTTAACGAATTAATCGATGTGCTATACCGGCATGCATGTCTATGCTACTGGAGGTTTGATTTTTAGTAGCAAATAAATACGAATTGTTTTAATATTCTCCAACCAATCACATATAAACCAAAGTAGTAGAATTCATAATAAATATGCATATTTTTTAGCGTACTTGTTTGTTGGTCATCTGCTGGTTGTAGCATATTATGGAAGAAACATGTCCCGAGTCTACTAATTCAATTAAATTGGGCATCGCTCAGCCACCAACAACAGCAACCAAAACGATTCTTTCCGTCGCAAAGCAACAATCGCCTTTACAATCGGATTCGTTATCGTTGAACGAACAACCTTCAACTTCTAGCGGCTTGAACACGGCCTCAATGTCGCTGTTGCAGGAGGGATTCGTTGACTCGCAACACGATTTTGCCGAAGTTTTGGATGATGAGACGACCACTTCCGGTGTGCTGGAAACATTTGAAATAAGTTCATCAAACTCACTACCGCCGAGTTGTTCAGATGTGCACAGAGAGGTTGTTGTGGATGATAGTTCTTCAACGGATACCATAAAATTGGTTGAAGTATCTAACAGTACCTCTTGCAATAACAAGTTTTTTAATGTTTCTGAGGTGTATGTAATCAACGATGATGATGACGACGATGATGTGCCCGAAGTGGAAGAAGGGGAAGTGGAAGATGAAGATTTGGCGTCAGTAAATGAGACAGCTATGCATCCACATAGTGTCCAAGATAGCGATAATCAGCATCAACTTAGCCGATTCTCGAGCAATAGTACGAACAGTCAATTGGGCAGTGTTATTGTAACTAATGGAGGCGCGACAATTTACCTTGAAACGCCGGTAGTCGAAGAACAGCATCAACATCATCTTCAACTCAGTGAAGGGGGCGAAAACGGCGAGTTCGGAGAAAAAGCTGGGAAACCAAAACGTTTAAGCGATGAATTTATGCTAACCGATGAGGCCGAACCGTTTGGTAAAGTAAGTGAAAACAAGTCCCGAAACACAGATGGTGAAACTAGTGCGACAACCACGTTTGAAGGAGTAGGCAGCAATGAATTATTACCGGATCGCGTGTCATTTCGATTGAAAGAAATGAATATTAATAACTCAGCGGGTACAAAGATATGCAAAAATAATCCTTGCAATAATTCTGATAACTCCGCTGATAGGCCTTCCAGTTCCAAAAGCAATGAGAATGAAGTCGTCTTATTGCCAGCGCCCAGTATGGCAGATATCGAATCTATGGATTTAATAGAACGCCGTGATTTTGAGACAGAGCAAAGGCTAACAGATGGTCTTATATTAAAAGGTAGCTCTTTAATAAATAATAATATGATTAACCTGAGGCTGATTAATGCGTCGTGGAACACAGAAACACATCGGGGAAAGTTGGAGCTGGAAGATGATTGTCCCAGCAGCAGCAGCAATATAAATAATAGTAGTCATAGCAATTTTGTTGGGCGCGCCGTTTCTTCAGACAGCAAGGTATGCACGTTCGCTTTATAATAACGTCTTTTTTTTTTTGTTATATTAAGTCAAAATATTTTTATTTTACAATTAACATTTTCATACAGTGTGCTTACAAGGATCTTGCGTCAACGCCAACGAGTAGCCGCAACTACAACAGTCGTTTAACCAAATCAACTGCCAAACTTAATTTGTGCTCTACTCTAAGTCATCCTCAACATCGGCAAGTGCAACCGCTTCAGGATCGGGCCATAAGTGCCAACAATTCCACAAAAATATATATAAAATCACAGCAGCCAGGCAATAGTAACAATAAGAGTCTGATTTCATTATCCTCATCATCCCATACATGTACTTCAATCTCGTCTGCATCTACTTCTGTATCTTCGTCATCCGCATCTTCAGCATCATCATCAACTTCATCAGTAATTGTGGAGGCACGCAACGCAACATCAGTTTCATCATCGTCGTTGCCAGGTACCCCTGCATGCACCATCGGTGGTAGTGGCGTCGGTGGTGGTGGCGCAGCCGCGGAGATATACTCCAACTCTAATTCAAATGACAGTCTTATGAGTAGCGCATCTACAACTACCAATTGCCGCCATCGGCAGCAGCAACAACCGCCAAACGGATTGGTTGATAGGTCAGAGGTTGGTGGCTGTAGCCGCACCAGCTCAATACACGCTGCTGTGGCAGAGGCTGAAAACAATGCAGTAGCTGCAGCGGCTGCCAGCTCTAGATCAGCGCCCGCTTCCGTTTTTGACGACGCCCAACCTTCAACTTCATCCGCACGTTGCCAATATGCTCCGTCCGTGAAGAGTTTGCGTCAAGTGCATGCCAGCGCACAAACCCATGAGCGGTATATCGGTCGTGGTGGAATAGCAACTGTGGGAATTAGTGGCCCAGCTGTATCCGGTAGCGGCATCAATTTCCAGCTGGCATCTAGCAGAAGCCGGCGTCGTGCCGACTTGGCCGCTCAGCTGAATCGCAACAATACCTCTGAAGAAGTAATCACTGCAGCTTTTAAGGTGATGGCTGAAGCGGCGGCAGCAGCCGCGGTGGCAGATTACAATGACGAATCTTCATGGGCCGACTGTGACGAAAATACTTCTGATGAGGAGATTTGTACATGTCATCACAGCAGCAGCAGTAGTGCAAGTAATAGTAGTCATGGCGGTAGCAATACCAGTCTAAACGAAACGGACACTGATGCAGCGGAAATTTCTTTTGGTGGTGGCACTGTCAGCTGCGCTGCCAAGGATGGCGATTTGTCAAATTACATACAAATGGTTTCGATATCGGAGGAGGTGGGCGGCAATGGTACCGCTAACTCCACCACGGAGAACACGCCCAATTGTGCATACTTTAATGCCCAACAACGTAAGCGGAAATACAATGATAACCGTCTATTAGGCGCCGATTCTGGTGCTGCTGTTTCCAGCAATGGCAGCGGTTCAAACATGGATGATGTCAATTGCAGGAAACGTATAGCATATGATTTTACCTCAACGACACGCCACAATAGTGCTTTAGTAGCTTTGCCCTCCACACCAACAACACAAATCGCGCAGCTGACCACCATCAGTAATTCTTCAATGGGTCGTCGTACACCGCGTTCCATCATACCGACACGAGAGAATCCACCACCCGAATTGCAGCATTGGCTGTCACAATTCCAACGCTGGACACATGTTGAACGACTCATGGCGATCGATCGGCTGATTGAGCATTGCGAACCGACACAAGTCCGTCATATGATGAAGGTGATTGAGCCACAATTCCAGCGCGATTTTATTTCGTTGTTGCCGCGGGAGCTGGCATTGCAAGTGCTCGCCTATTTGGAGCCAAAAGATTTATTGCGCGCTGCGCAGACTTGCCGCAGTTGGCGCTTTTTGTGTGACGATAATTTGCTTTGGAAGGAAAAATGCCGAAAAGCACAAATACTCACCGAACCGCGCACGGATCGACCGAAACGAGGTCGCGCTGGCAATATGCCGCCAATTGCGTCACCATGGAAAGCTGCTTACATGAGACAGCATATCATTGAAATGAATTGGCGATCGCGGCCAATACGCGAACCTAAGGTATTGAAAGGGCACGATGATCACGTGATTACATGCTTACAATTCTCGGGTAATCGGATAGTGTCAGGCTCAGATGACAATACTTTAAAAGTTTGGTCGGCTGTCACGGGAAGGGTAAGTTGTAGACAGTATTTTGTATAAATACAATTTTCTAATGCCATGCATTAATCTATCTTTAATTTTTCCTTTATTAGTGTTTGCGTACGTTAGTTGGTCACACTGGAGGTGTGTGGTCATCTCAGATGTCGGGCAATATTATAATCTCAGGTAGTACCGATCGTACACTGAAAGTCTGGGACATGGATACTGGTCAGTGCTTGCACACATTGTTGGGGCATACCTCTACTGTTCGATGTATGCATTTGCACGGCAATAAGTAAGTGTGCGCCTCAAATTTTTGGGCTCTCTAGGATTAGATGAGGTACTGTAAATGGTTGAGGGCACAATAGACCTGCTGGTCGCAGTGCATGCCTCCATTAATTATCTATCTAAGTGTGCGCCATTTTTTAGAAACATTTCGATATTAGTTAATTTAAATTAATTTTATTATTTTTTCCTTTAGGGTCGTTAGTGGATCTCGCGATGCCACGCTTCGCGTATGGGATATAGAACAAGGTTCATGCTTGCATGTGTTAGTTGGCCATTTGGCAGCAGTACGTTGTGTGCAATATGACGGCAAATTGATTGTTTCGGGAGCTTATGATTATATGGTGAAAATCTGGCATCCCGAGCGCCAGGAATGCCTACACACATTATCAGGACATACAAATCGTGTTTATTCGTTGCAGGTAAATATACAGTGTAACGCACAATAAACTTTGAACTCGTTTCTAAACACAAATTCACACAGATTGTGTACAAATCCATATGTCTAGTAATCCGACCTAGGGTTTAGTTTCAATATCGGCAAAAGCTATCAAAAATAAAACCAAATTTTATTAACACACATATTTGCTAAATTACTTTATGCCTTTTCTTCATCTTCTAGTTCGATGGTATGCATGTTGTATCTGGATCTCTAGATACCTCCATACGCGTGTGGGACGTTGAGACAGGAAATTGTAAACATACACTCATGGGACATCAAAGTCTTACTTCCGGAATGGAATTGCGGCAAAATATTTTAGTCTCAGGCAATGCCGATTCAACGGTCAAAGTGTGGGATATAACAACAGGCCAATGCTTACAAACTTTGTCAGGTGAGTGGACAAGTGTATTTTATGTAAACAAAAGTTAAAGGTAAATACACCACTGTCTGCCTTCCAAAAATCGAACTACAGTTGTAAAGGATGGTGATAAGGCTTTCAACAACGAATTTAGATTAGTTTCAAAATGTTCTATTCCGAAAATATACATACGTATGGTCAGAGAGCATACAACTGCGAATCAAAAAAAAAATAATAATAAACAAAATTCACTTTACTAACTTAGCCACTATCGATTCGCGAGCGATGAAAGTACTGAGCTATTCTGTTGACAATTGAGAAAGAAAGCACTGAATCAGTTCGTGGGCAGTTAGAAAGGAAAAGAAAAAATGCAATACTATTAAAAGTGTGCAAAGAAACGTAAAATATGGGCGAAAATTTTAAGGCGGACTCACTGAGAAAAGTTCTGAACGCTTTTGAGTTGTAAACTCAACTTCAACTTAAATTAAGAACTAGAACGATCAATCTGTCTTTAATATATATGTATATGTACGTGCAGTTTTGATCTCTTAATTGGTCTTTGGGGGTGAACTTAATTTTTAAATAAATCGGCACCATTCTCTAACATGACGCATAAGTTGTGATTCTAGTCGAATGCTCTCTGCCGTTTCTGCAATTAAACTGGGAAGACATCATTGCACCTGCTCCTTGAATGTGATGCCGTATCGAGGCGACGGTTGAACAACATATGGCCCGAAAGAGAGCACATACACTCACTTCTTACCTCTAAAAGCTCTCCTGGAATTTCTGGAGTTGTTGTTGTTGGAGTCTATACCGGTGATGGGCACTGCCTTGCCCGCGGGCAAAGTTCTTTTAAGCTTTCTATACATTTCGTATAGGCGCTTGCAGAGTAAAAGCTCTCTCGGCCCATCGCTGGTCTATAGGAATGAAATATGTTTTGTGATGGGTGGAGGGCACAATGTATCCATGATCACGATTATCTATATATCGTTACCTTAATATAGAAAGGCCCTAACTCACATTGTCGCTGAAATACAAAAAGCCGTAACTAAGTAAAAATCTAAGATTCCCTGTTTGATTGTATATGATGCATATCATCGAATTTTAAGTCCCCACATCATTTTAAGCAACAACAAATTTTAGTCAGTTACTGCTTTTTTGCGTTTCAGCGACTATATGAGTTAGGGCCTTTCTATATTAAGGTAACGATATCTATCTAACATGATGCAATGATCACTAGTTACTATTCCAACACTCATATATGTATGCACGTTTTTCTAACTACATTTTCCAACCCAAAAGGTCCCAATAAGCATCAATCGGCAGTAACTTGTTTGCAATTCAATTCGCGCTTTGTGGTAACGAGCTCAGATGATGGAACAGTGAAATTATGGGATGTAAAAACCGGTGAATTCATACGTAATTTGGTCGCATTGGATTCAGGCGGCTCAGGGGGCGTTGTCTGGCGTATAAGGTATGTAATAAATTGTTTTTGTTTTATTCTATGTATAGGGTATACATACTTCCAAATGTACGTATATTTATTCCTCTTTACTCATTTGTAGGGCAAATGATACCAAGTTAATATGCGCCGTGGGTTCGCGTAACGGCACGGAGGAAACCAAACTAATGGTTTTGGATTTTGATGTAGAAGGAGCTTGTGTGAAATGTTCATAGAAGATGCGACTGCAGTCATTAGAAGCAAATAAAAATCAATATTATTAAACACACATTACACCGAAAGAGGAAATATTCATAGCATAGGTAGTATTTGTATGTATAGCGAACAGCGCTCCTCACAACAAAATCTCCACAAAGAAAAACACGGGGAAATTAAAGAAATTATCTCTTACAATATAAACTTTATCATGTCATGCACACCTCGGATTATTCGATCCGAGAGATGGGGTTATCTAAAATGTATGAAGAAATGCAGCCTAAGTTTTGTGTAGAGATAATGATAAAGACTTGCTAGGCTAAGGAAAAAAATATATTTTGCCGTTTAAAAATGCATTTAGAAATGCTGCAATTGCGAATATATATTATATGGCACAGACATTTCCGTCACATTAAAGTATGAATATTGAGCTTATTGGATGATAATTATACGAAAGGCCAAATACATTACATACGTACGCATAACCGGCTAATAATATTATTTGAGATTCCTTTTTCAGTAATGAAATGTTAAAAATCAATATAAAATTTTGATTAATTTATAAAATATGATACTATTTCAAGTATAGCAGCTTACTCGTATACATACATATAAGTATATAAAGAGCGGATAAAAATTCATTAATACCTACCTATGTATTTCGTCCAATGCGACACTTCAATTAATGTCAGCTCGACGGAAATTTATTGTTCCGCCTGTGCATGCTATGCTCGTTATTTAGACCAGCAAGTAAAGAAATTGGTAATGGTTAACGTACCGCAAAATTTGCGAGAAACCAGTTGAGGAGAAAATTTTAGAAATTACAACATTTAATTTTGGTATAAGTATGCAATGCGTTTTATATTTTCGCACATAGTAATTCATAAGCACTCGTAAAGGTTACGTACCTTTTTTGTCTTACTAGTACAACTAATTTGTATTTTTTAATGTTTATTTCAATTAGTTATAGCTATTGAGTTTGTATTTAACACTTTTTAAACGAATTCGTTTACCAATGCAGATATATAACGCGCAAGTGGGAGGGTAATCTTATAAAGTGTGTATAGATTACTTTTAATGAGAGCTTTATAAACTTTAAATCACGTATACGTAGCGATACTGTTTGCAATTACATATATACATTTAATAAATATTTTAATTTCGTTTGTTTTATCGCGTCAGCTCTAAATTATTGTAACAGCAAAGCGCTTACTGGTTTTATATATTTTACATAGATTTGTTTACATGTTTGTTTTTTAATCGAACCCTTCAACTCGTAGCGCTTCGTATTGACAGCCGTTTATAAGCGTATAAAACTATATTCTGTTAAATATTTTTAAAACACTGAAGCAAAAAACTACCATGCCAACATATTTTGCTATCGCGTTTGTAAGCAAGTAATTGGAGTAGATTGGATTTAGGCTTTCAATTGAAAATTATGTTCTTCCACAGAAATCACCAACAACTGCGTGCTACGCGCGGTGGTCTGGTGGTGCGTAATTTGTTATACAAAAATTTAGTAAATTTTGTTTTTCTTTTAAACAACTCAAGCTTTTAAGAGTCATCACGTTAATAGTTTTGTTTAAAATGTGTTATTAAACCAAACATTCACACATACAATTGTTAGGATATATATTAATATTAAAAAATATTTTGTTTATCTGTAATTTGCGGTTTGTTAGCTTCGTTTGATTAACAAAAGTCCAATATTGTTGTAGTTTGTTTAAGCATAATTTTCAATCTTGAAATTGCAGTTGTAATTTTTGTTAAAGAATTATCGACGTCCTTCGTCAGTTTTCCAATTTGTAAAGTTGGCTAATTACAGTTTCATTTAATTATGTATATTTGCCACTAACATTGCCATGAAGATTTATTAGGAGCATAACATCTCAAGAAAATCTGAAGGGATATTTTTATACATACATACATACTACAAACAGCAATAAGCTAAATAAATTGAACATATGCAAACCAATCGTATCTAGTAATTGCAAATATGGTTTGAATTAATAAAGAAGCTGTTAGACGTGGCAAGTGCAAGTCCTTTTCAAAAGTCTGTCAAATTCAAGAATTTCCAAAAGAGATTGCAGGGCAGTTACACCTTGCGTGTAAAGTGGCTTCGAAAGCCACTTTTTTATTTCTGAAACTCAAACTTTCCGATACTACTTTTTGTCTTTACACGGTGAACGCAGACAAGTCCACTTTCAGGCATTTTTATGCTTTATAACAAAATTAATGACCTGAAAAATGTACTAAACCTACTAAAATGTGCACAAAACAGTCTAATACTTTAATACTTAAATACTCCATATCAGTAGAATAAATTAATTACACGTATTTTTCATACTATATTCAACATTTTTAAAATTTTATACAAATTCGCCAAAAACGCGGCACACGGCAACAGTCGATCGGTTTGACAGCACTTGCAGCAAAAATGAAAATTGCTAGTGCAGCACGAGCAAGTTGAAATTATTTCTTTAAAGCGATTTGCGTAGTTTCAGTTGCAGTTACTCCTTGCAATTTTTATTACCAAAAGTGATTTCTCCAAATCTGCAAAGTAGACTTTCGATTTCGCATTTTGTCAGCGAAACGCGTAGAAAAAGCGCTTGCATTGCCACGTTTAACCGCACCTTAAGACATATAGTTCGTGTAGTATGTATACATATGTTTTTGTTAAAACAAAAGAAACGCACACATGCATAGCCAGCACCAAAAAAAAATCATGCTACCGGGTTAAAGAATGAATGCAAATCATCAGTTTCCGAGGGTGTTGAAACTAACACTAAGCCCTTTTGGTAATATTTATAATTTCTTCGTTTGTTTATAAGCTAACGTACATACAAATGTGCAAACTACGCGCTCGAAGCCCGTTCATGTGTGCGTGTGCGTACATACATAAATATAATAGAATTATAAGTGAAGCATAAAAAAGCAGCATACAGATTGAATATTAAATTTTAATTATAGACTGATTTATTAGTAACTAATCTATATTTTAATAATCTGTACTGTATCAGTTTAAGTATAATGAACAAAACCAACAACTACATTGTGTAGAGATGCGATAAGTATAAAATAAAGCAAAAAAAAACTAAACAAAAATCAGGTCCAAATCTCGCCGTCGCATTAAATAGCAGCAGCAGCAGCAGCAACAAACTAAGCAAAACATGTCGGCTTCATTCATGCGACAATACATTTATTAGATATGTANACACGGTGAACGCAGACAAGTCCACTTTCAGGCATTTTTATGCTTATAACAAAATTAAGTATCTGAAAAATTTACTAAACCTGCTAAAATCACAACAGTCACAAAACAGTCTAATACTGTAATACTTAAATACTCCATATCAGTAGAATAAATTAATTACACGTATTTTTCATACTATATTCAACATTTTAAAAATTTTATACAAATTCGCCAAAAACGCGGCACACGGCAACAGTCGATCGGTTTGACAGCACTTGCAGGAAAAATGAAAATTGCTAGTGCAGCACGAGCAAGTTGAAATTATTTCTTTAAAGCGATTTGCGTAGTTTCAGTTGCACTTACTCCTTGCAATTTTTATTACCAAAAGTAATACCTCCAAATCTGCAAAGTAGACTTTCGATTTCGCATTTTGTCAGCGAAACGCGTAGAACAAGCGCTTGCATTGCCACGTTTAACCGCACCTTAAGACATATAATTCGTGTAGTATGTATACATATGTTTTTGTTAAAACAAAAGAAACGCACACATGCATAGCCAGCACCAAAAAAAAATCATGCTACCGGGTTAAAGAATGAATGCAAATCATCAGTTTCCGAGGGTGTTGAAACTAACACTAAGCCCTTTTGGTAATACATATTTATAATTTCTTCGTTTGTTTATAAGCTATCGTACATACAAATGTGCAAACTACGCTCGAAGCCCGTTCATGTGTGCGTGTGCGTACATACATAAATATAATAGAATTATAAGTGAAGCATAAAAAAGCAGCATACAGATTGAATATTAAATTTTAATTATAGACTGATTTATTAGTAACTAATCTATATTTTAATAATCTGTACTGTATCAGTTTAAGTATAATGAACAAAACCAACAACTACATTGTGTAGAGATGCGATAAGTATAAAATAAAGCAAAAAAAAACTAAACAAAAATCAGGTCCAAATCTCGCCGTCGCATTAAATAGCAGCAGCAGCAGCAGCAACAAACTAAGCAAAACATGTCGGCTTCATTCATGCGACAATACATTTATTAGATATGTATGTATGTACATATGTACATTCATACATATGTATGCATATGAAACATTCATTCATTGTTCCATGCGTTGCATTCGCTTGGAACACGCCGCTCCGCAAGCGCTTGCTGTTTGTACGTTTGTTGTTTGCTTGATCTGTGTGTGCACGAGCGTATCAGCTACTATTGTAAAACATTAATGTATGCATCTATTAATTAATATACTAAACATCTAAAACAAAAAATAAAAACAAAACTTATTTGCATAAATTCATATATACAACAAAGTAATGCAAATCAAGTACATATATATCTATAATCGCAATAAATTCATAAATTGATTAATAAAATACAGTAAATGTAAAAATAATTTGAGTGCAGTTGTATTTTCTCTTTTACGCGTCAAATTTGGATTATAAAAGAAAAAAATAAGTATTTCTGTAGTGCCCCTACAAAACAACGGCCGTAATCCTAGTATGCACTCCGTTTGACGGTTGCCGTTTATCCACCTAGACAAAGCTGCAACAGTTGCTGGGGGCAATAGGGAAGAAGGCGGCGGTGCTGCAATTAGAAATTTACTCACAAAAATTACAGCGTTTGAATTACAATTTGCTAAGACATTTTGGTAACCGGCAACTAGTAGAACGCTGTGGACGAAGTTTCACAAACCGGGAAGCCACTAGGTGCCTTTTGATTACGCCTAAACATGAACTGCGTGATAAGGTCCCAAATCTCCCTGCTTGTAAGTATCAAACGAAACTAAAATTAGCAAGCAATTACTTGTTGGTTGCTAGAGTAGGAAATATCCGAACCGTCACCAACTTGGAACACAGCTTGAAGTTGAAGCTGAGCTCCAAAACACGACCAACCATAACCAACTCCACATTCTTGCGGGCGCTATGTATGTATGTAGATATGCAGTAAAAAACCAACAGTACCGGAAGCTATGCAAACGTTCAGGCAATCAACGGCATTCGGTGAGGCAACCATAGTTCAGTCACCAGCAAAAGCTGTTGAGAAAAAATGCGTCGGCTGCATGGAGAGCCCTTTATTCTGGCGCAAGTACGATCTGCATACTGCTACTTCTGCAACACCTTCAAAACCAGACTCGACACGCGACATAGCCATTATACTTACAAATTCCCTAAAACCCAGTGAAGAGACGCACCTCCCTTCCGTTCGACCCTGCTTTACTGGCTTTAACAAATTGTCGAATCCCACACTTTTTCGTAATGACAACAACATACAAATATAGTAAAACTGCGTTTTTAGTTTTTCTCTCTGACGTCAGGATTTCTTTTAAAGGACTGAAATCTCAAGGATATGAGAAATTAAAAAAATTATTTCAAAAATTCAGTGCAATGTAGAATATCGGTGTCAAATAAATGAGAAAACCTTGCAAGATTGAAAGAAAATGAAATGTTTTAGTGCAGAAGGACGAAAGGGCATTGAAATTGTCTTTTTAACTTTATTAGCTTGCGATAAAATTTTTTTTTAAGGACATTTTCTATACCTATTAGTCGTCTTTGTGCACGAAAAGTTTTGATGTTTTTCAATTTTATGGAATCTTCGCTCTCATTTAGTACCCATATTTTTATTCTACATTGCACTGAATTTTTTTTATATCCTTTAAGATTAAAAGTCCTCTAAAAAAGATACTGATGTCGGAGATAAAATAAAAAAGCAGTTTTGCTGAAATTGGCTCCTTGTTTCGTAAGTATGTATGTATATTGTTTCGTGTGTTTTTTGGTTTTTGTCGCACGTTGCAATATGTATGGCAAGTCACATGACTATTTACTATTTACTCAACACAAAATTTTTTGATTAACTTCCGGCCGTATAATACGTAAGTTTTCAATCCCGAGCACATGAAGGTTAATAATCAGGCAGGTTCTGCAATTCACATCAGAGTGAATTTCAACCCCTGCCAATTTGAATTCAAAGCTCATTTTATCGGAATTCACTCGAAAGTGAATTGCAGAACCTGCCTGAATAAATATTTGATTACAAAAAAAAAAANGCAACGGCGGTGGAAGTGGCAATACATCAGATGCATCCAAATACGATGATGATGCGTACCGACAAAAGAGACAGAGAAATAATGATGTGAGTATAAAATACGATTAATTTAACTACTTAAATAGGAATTTTTTACTATTTATATACAAAGGCAGTGAAAAAAACACGCCAGAAATCCAAGGAGACGGCAACTGAACGTAAACGTAATGTGGAGCGTTTAAAAAATGACAATATCAAGCTCGAAGCATCCATTAAAGAGGTTAAGGAGCATGTAGAAACTTTGAAGAATTTGTTGTTGAACAACGTGCAAAAGGAGGAGCAGGAAGCGGTTTTGCAACGGATTCTAAATGAGCCATCTGATGACGAGGGTGAAAGTTTTGATGATACATAAATGAATGGAGTTAGCGAGTTAGGTGAAGTAAATTATAATATAGTTTAAATACTAAATCCAATAATACAGCTATTACTTTAAAGGGCATGCTAATTCTGAACTTCTATGATGGTAATTTGCTTTAAAGCACCATTCTTTAAATCAAAACAATTATAAAAGAATCTTTAGATATGTACAAATAAAAAGTTATAAATTTTAATATATGTACTTTTCAGTACTCACCATCAAAAATATCCAGTTTTGCTAAATGTAGTGAAAATACTTCGTCCATTTTGGTTTTTTCAATACTGCTTTTAGATCAGCGGGATATCGTGGTGTATTTTTTGAGTAGTTATGGGCCCAAATGTCTTATCGTGAAGCGTTCACAACTAAAAATACGATAACCCTGATAACGAATACAAAACAAACACATGCTCAGCGTAGCGAGTGCATAATAATACTGAATTAGTTAACACTATCAAATGTTGGGGCGGCTATAGCAATATGAACTTTTATTATTTGTTTAACACGCTTTACTCCTATTACTTCTGTGTATATATCTTTCGGTATGTTTGTATGTATTATAATAGCGTTTAAACCGAAAGAATGACGATTGCATTCACCCTGCTGCTTTCAATTGATTTCTTACAATTATTGTTTTGCGTTTGTGCTTTCTGCTCCGTCTGGATAGCTTCTATGCTCGCAGATAACCAAAGAGTATGGGAAAAGCTAGAGCGCGGGCGTCATAAATTGCTACTGATGCTCCATTTAGTCGCACACTATGAGAGATTAGAAAAGAATTTAAGTGAATAAATTTTCGAAATAGACTATGCATGTTTCATGGCTTAGTAATAGCTGCTATTGTATATCGTCGATGTTTTTGCAAAACCGCCTATCTTACGGCACTCAAATTTTACAGGAGAGCGAAAAAACTGTTTATTTTTTGAAGTCATTGCCTTGATATGCGGTATTTTCTCGTTTTTTGTCACAACGGCGATTTAGGCGGTTTTGCAGCTGGTCAATGGGCGGTTTTGCAAAAACATCGACGATATGAATTTATGTACGTAATACGTACATACGTACATATGTATTTATTTTCGTAGGCGGATGGTTATTTTACACATATGCATGTACATATGTGTGTATATCGTCGTTTAAAGTACAAAACCTCGTATCGTCATTCTACAAAACCGCGTAACTGACATTTGCTGCCAAAAATTGGATTTGCTCACACAAGCTCTTGGCTCAATCCGTATCCATCCGTTCTGAAATATACTAGCTAAAAGGGGATTGCTTTATAAAAAAGAGAACCGTTTTGAAATATGAGTGTTTCTACTCTCTAGAAAATAATTTATGCAAACTCACATACGCGGTTTTGCAATATCATGATACGAGGTTTTGCATTTTGTTGATATGCGGTTTTGTACTTTAATCGACGATAAGCAAACATATGTATGTAAGTACCATAGATCACATTAATTTACGCCAATGAACTGAGTCGTGATAATTGTTTGCCAGAAAATGTTTACTTTTATCACAATTTTTTATGAATGTTATTGTTGTGAATTAAATCAAATGCTTCCGCTAATTTGAAGTGCTTGTGTTACTCAGATAAAATGGGCTAATAGTTATAATGTTTGTAGGTGCGTATGTACACACATATGTATGTATGTATGTATGTAGTACTTACATATGTACATATATATTTTTTTGTTGCTGTTTTTTTTGTAAGAATGGTATTTTAACACGAATAGGTACCACACAATAGACGGAAGCCAAACGCTTTAATTGTGGATCGATAACAAATAATGAAAAACACATAAAACAGCAAATAAATTTACTACTTATTTTTCCCTAATCAAAAGTTAACTGGGAAAATCAAAACCCATGGCAGAATTATACCAGGTGAACAACAAGAATGCGGTACTGAAACAACCTATATATATATATAAAAATTTATACCTAATGATTTACATATTTACAATGCACATCCGGTTGACGCGATTCTGATACTGTGCAACTTTAATAAAGGTCTTTAGGAATACAAAATTGCAACAGCAACGAAATAAACAATGCACATTGCCAACAAACGTATGTAAGTACTTTGCTGCATTCTCAACAAACCAATAAAACTGTGAATAAATCAGACATTGTAAAATTTATAACACACGCGACATTGAATTTCACGAAACCAAATACACTTTAATTTTGGATTTCAGTATTATTTAAACCAATTTAAACCCTTCGCTAAGGCAAGAACAATATTTTTACTTCGCTTATTGCATACGTAATTTCCGAAAAGAAGGAAAATCGAATAGCGAAAAGAGCATACTGCCAGTGGATCACTAGCCATTTTCATAAGCCAAAACATATGTTGACTTGCAAATACATACAACAAAATTTGAACAAGTGTGCATGCACACATTTATCTCTTCCGCAGGGTAAGAAATGCGCAAACTGTATCGAAGGCAACGTCAATAGCCACAACCGTAATTTCTCTTTTGCGTCCCAATTGCATGAATATACATACATACATATGTAGTAGGTCTTGCTGGCCCCCAACTCTTTATTTCTTCTTTACGAATATTACAAACGCCACCTTTTGTCTACGTAAAATACAGCTTATGTACATATAAAAGGGCCTAGCTGACATTTTTTCGAAATATGAGTTTCCGCATTTTTAAGTAGCTTATACTCAAACATATTTTCCTTGAAAATTTTAGGGACAAAACTTAAGACCTAATGATTGTATCAGGCCTTTTAAGAGCCCTATGCCCATAAATGAATGTGCCGGAAATTAGGGTTCTTACTTATATATAGATATGTACGTACAAGAATATCGTACATTCTACATATATTTTTTAACAACTTAAGTTTAGTTCTGCATCCGCCAATTGGTACAACAACAACGAAGTTACAAAACAAAAATAACGAAGTTACTTTATTGACGCATTGCTATGAAAGAGTAACTTTTTAACAGTGAGATTTGGCTAACTTTCAATTTTTTTTACTGAAACCGGTGGTGAACATTCAAAAAACAGCCCCAAGAGGGGCATAACATGAATGAAAAAAACGGAATTGATTTGAAGTCAAGCGGAGTAGAGGACTTGATTTCAAATATTTTTAAAAACCGGACTAAATCTAATCTGATTTTAGCTGAGTCCAAACAATAGTAGGGAACGAATTCTTTACATTTTAACGCTAATGACCCACAGATGGCGGGAAAACACAGGGTTGTATCAGACTTTCGACGTGGTTTCGAGTTGGTTAGCTTTTAACCACTCAGTGAAATGGTTAAAGCTGAAATTAGTCAAGAACGTAAACCTACCGGTACGTAAA